>NW_007726828.1:102621-109040 GCF_000696425.1 Galeopterus variegatus
TTATTTCAGAAGATGTCAATTGGGAGACAGAGGCTGAAGTCCCAGCTTCCTCCCCAATTAATTAAGGGCTAGGTTTATATATGTAGATGTATCAGGGGAGGCAGGATGTAGGGTATTCACGTGTGATGTCAGCTGCTTTCTCACATAATCTGTGGTGCCAGAGTCTCATCTTATTTCCTACTGAGTGGTATGTGTGTGATTCTGCTTGCGGTAATATCTTAGTTAATCATTAAGGGCTGGCTACAAAGGGAAAACAAAGTTAGTTCTATAGTGGATACATAGGTGTGGAGGATTTTCTACATTTATGGTATCCTTTGACTATGGGTGCGGAGGATTTTCTACATTTATGGTATCCTTTGACTATCGTCTCCCCATTCCTCTGAACCTCCAGCCTCTGATAAGCACTATTCTACTCTCTGTTTCTATGAAGGTGTGGAGGATTTTCTACATTTATGGTATCCTTTGACTATCATCTCCCCATTCCTCTGAACCTCCAGCCTCTGATAAGCACTATTCTACTCTCTGTTTCTATGAGGTTAATTGATTTAGATTCCACATAAAGTAAGTAAATGCAGTGTTCATCTTTCTGTGTTTGGTTTATTTCACTTAGCATAATGTTCTCCAGTTCCATCCATGTTATTGCAAATGACAGAATTTCTTCCTTTTTAAGGCTGAATAATATTCCATTATGTATATATTATCACATATCTCTTTATCCATTCATCCATTTTTGGACGCTTAGGTTGGTTCTATAATTTGGCTGTCGTCAATAGTGCTGCAATGAACATGGGAGTACAGACATCTCTTTGACATAATGATTTTAAATCTTTTGGATGCAAACCCAGCAGTGGGATTGCTGGATCATATGGTAATTCTATTTTTAGTTTTTTGAGGAAGCTCTGTTCTGTTTTCCATAATGGCTGTACTAATTTACATTCCCACCAACAGTGTACAAGGGTACCCTTTTCTCCACATCCTTGCCAACACTTGTTATTCATCTTTTTAATAACAGTCATTGTAACAAATAAGAGGTCATAGATCATATCTCATTGTGGTGTTAATTTGCATATGACTACTGATTAGTGATGTTGAGCATTTTTTCATCTATCTGCTAGCCATTCGTATATTTTCTTTTGAGAAGTGTCTATTCAGGTCCCTTGCTCATTTTTTAAAAAAGGAATTTATTTTTTAATTGAAACATATTGATTGTGCATATTTATGTGGTCTTTTACAGAGTTATATTTCAATTCATGTATATAATGTGTAGTGATCAAATCAGAGTAGTTAGCAAATTCATCACTGCAAAAGTTTATCATTTTTTTGTGATGAGAACATTTGAGTTCCTCTCTTATAGCCATTTGAGAACATACAATAAATTAGTGTTAATTATAGATGCCTAGCACTATTGTACACCATTAGAACTTATTTTTCCCATCTAGCTGTAATTTTGTGTCCATTAACCAACCTCTCACTATTCCCTCCCCCACTACGTTCTACTTTCTAATTCTAAAAGTTTAACTTTTTTTAAAAAATTAAAATTAAAATTTTTAAGCTCTCACACGAGTGAGGACATGCAGTATTTATCTTTCTGTGCCTCACATTTCACTTAACATAAAGTCTTCCAGGCTCATCCATGTTGCTGTAAATGACAGAATTTCATTCTTTTTCATGACCAAGTAGTATTCCAGTGTATATTATGTTTTCTATATCCATTTGTCTGTCGATGGTCACCTAGGCTGATTCCATATCTTGGCTATTGTGAGAAGTGCTGCAATAAGCATGGGGTGCAGATACCTCTTTGGTATGTTAATTTCCTTTCCTTTCCTAACCAAATTACTGGGATTGCTGGATAATATGGTAGTTCTAATTTTAGTTTTTTGAGGAAAATAGCTTATTCCCACATTTTGAGGTTTTCACCAAGGTATTTTTGTCTGTGCATAGTTGCTAGTTGATCATTCCCTGGGAAAGAGTGAAGCTTGGAACCTCCTATTCCAGCATCTTGCTGATGTCACTGCTAGACTTGTATTTTTTGACAAATTTGAAAGACACAAATGATTTCATATGCATGATTTCTGAAACCTTTGATACTTTGTACACTGGAGGCTAATGCTTGGATGTTCTTGTGACTCTCTTTCCATTAAAAACAAATGTATCCAGAATGCTTCCATAAAATGAGTACTCAGCTTTATAGTTAAAAGGCATGAAATGTAATGTAGGTAAATGTAATAATTTATACTAATGTGATAAGAATTTTAGAAGCATTAGACATTCCTCATATGGTTGTACTGATGGCAGACAAAAGGAAAAATAAAAGATGAAAATTCACCTTACTTTAGAGCAACAAATAGGTTTTAAAACATTTTTTGAAACTGGAAATACAATGAAGAAGAGAAACCATGTGTTCACCTAGGTGTTTATCTATGTGATCTCCTTTCTCTTTCTATCAGTCGTGTAAATATTCTTATCATTTTCCTAATTTTACAAACAAGGAATTAAGCTTAAAGAATTTGACAAACTCCCTTTAAGCCACAGGTATTAAGTGGGAAAGTTGGGATTTAACCCCTATCTTAGTCTGTTTGGGCTGCTATAACAAAATACCATAATCTGAGTAGCTTTTAAACAACAGAAATTTATTTTTCAGTTCTAGAGGTTGGGAAGTCCAATATCAAGGAATAGGTAGATTGGGTGTCTGTTGAGGAACTGCCTAAGTGTACATCTACCCATAGATGGCACATTCATGATGGGTCCTCACACTGTGGAATGGGCAAGGCAGCTCTCCGGGGCCCCTTTTATAAGGGCACTAACTCCATTCGTGAGGGTTCTACCTTCATGCCTAATCACCTCCTGAAGTCCTCATCTCCTAACACTATCACATTGGTGATTATGTTTCAACTCATGAATTTTGGGGGAACACAAACATGCAGAGCATAGCAACCTGGTTTGAGCGACTTTCCAAACCACACTCTCATTATGTTGCCTGGGAAAAAGAATACATGACCAGAGTGCAAGGATTTTGCGGACGCAAATTTATAATAAACATTCAAAATGTGTGTGCTTTTCCAAGTTCCATGATAAGCCACCTGAAGGCAGATGATGTGGTATAGGATATGCACAGTACCATTTTGGTGAACGTTGAGATAATGTAGATGATGACCTCCCTTAAAATAGCTACCTTCAAATTTGCTCCAGCAGTGTTTCCAGGAGCAATTAAGAATTTTACTTGTAATATAATCTGAAAATTATTCTAATTTAAAAACTACCAACACTGGCTAGATTACTACAGTGAAAGGAATTAACTTGCATTTCTCTTTTACCAGAAAAATGTTTGAATGTCCGATGTGGAGTATTGTCTTTATACCAGAAATTGGTCACAGGCCAAATCTGGCCCACTGCCTAATTCTGTATAGCCTGTGAACTAAGGGTTTTTACGTTGTTAAATAGTTGAAAAAAATCAAAATAAGTGTACTATTTCATGATATGTTGCTGTGGACTGTATGTTTGTGTCCCTGCCAAATTTATATGATGAAACCTAATCCCTAATGTCATGGTATTAAGAGGCGGAGCTTTTGGGAGATAAGTATGTCATGATGGTGGAGCCCTCATGAATGGGATTAGTGCCCTTATAAAAGAGGCCTGAGAGAGCTTGTTTGCCCCTTCTGCCATGTAAGGGCACATAGAGGTTACCATCTATGAGGACAGGACCTCACCAGACACTCAATCTGTCAGTACCTTGATCTTGGACTTTCTAGCCCCTAGAACTATGAACACTAAATTTCTGTTGTTTATAAATTACCCAAAGGTATTTTGTTATAGCACTGGTCAGACTAAGACATGTGAAAATTACATAAAATCCAAATTTTAGTGTGTATAAATAAAGTTTTATTAGAACACAGCCATACTCATTCATTTGCATAGTGTTAATAGCTGTTTTTGCACAACAGCTGAGTTGAGTAGCTCTCAAAGCCTAAAATACTATCTGGCACTTTATAGAAAAAATTTGCTGACCCCTGTTCTATACTATTTAGTAGCCAAGGGTGAAACTTGGAGCATTGGTTTTCTATGGCTTTGTTTTCTAAAAATCATTAAAATGTCTAATGCAAATACAGTGTACACTTAAGTATTAATGCAGGAGTTCACCACCATAAGACCAGACCTACAAGAAATCATCAAGGAAATCCTGCATCTGGAATCCAAAAAATGATAATCACTACTACAAATACACCAGAAAGAACAAAACCTACTGGTAGAATAAAATCCAGACGAGAAAGAGAAAGAAACTAAACTCTTACCACCACAAAAAACCATAATGACAATGTAATAATGCCCCTGCTTTGTTTCCGGTTTTAGTAATTTTGGTCTTTTCTTTTCTTGGTCAGTCAAGATAAAGGTTTGCAAATGTTGTTGATCTTTTTAAAGAATCAACTTTTGTTTTGATGGTTTTCTCTATTGTTTTTTAATTCCCTATTTCATTAATCTTTGTTATTTCCCACTTAGATTTGCTTTCGGTTTAGTTTGCTCTTCTTTTTCTATTTTCTTAAGATACAAGTTTACGTTACTGATTTGCGATTTTTCTTATATAGGTGTTTACGAGTATAAATTTTCCTTTAAGCGCTACATGAACCCTGCATCCTGTAAATTTTGATATGTTGCTTGTTGATTTTTATCTCAGAGTACTCTCTAATTTCCCTGTGATATTTCTTTTTAGCCATTGTTTACTTAGGAGGATGTTGTTTAATTTCCACACATTTGTGAATTTTCTAAATTTCCTTCTGTTATTGTGGTCAGAGAACATATTTTCTATGATCTTAGTCTTTTTAAATATATTAAGCCTTGTTTTGTGGCCAAAAATAAATTAAAACCCAAACAAACAAGCAAAAACAACAGAGGACACATACATACACACTCCTCCCCCCCCATACTCCTTGTTCTTGAAGCCAAACACTCTGTTACTTAGGTAACCATTGTTTTGTAACAATGTGTATCTGTGATCATGAGTATTGTGGTTTCTACTTAACTAAACCTGGGGAAATTAAAAAAAATTAATGTGTATATCCTCCAGAGTCAGCTCTAGCAATAAAGAGATACAGGGATGTGAGAACTGAATTTATTTGGAAACTGAATCATTCTTTGAGAAGTGATTTTTCTGGTGGGAATCATTTTAACAGTAGTAATACTGGGGAACTAGCACTTTACAGTTAAGAAATCACTTTCATATACCAAGTAACATTTAATCTTAACATTTAACTTTGTGAGATCATATTATTATTACTTTCTTTTCATTTATAGATAAGGAAACTGAAGATTTATAAGATTAATTGACTTGTCTGAGATCCCAAAATTAGTATCAGAGTCCAGACTCAAACACAGTAGTTTTTCTTTCTTTTCTTGGGAGGAGATACTTTATTGTTAAAAAAAAATTATATTTCTACATCTCTAAGCAATAAGAATGTTTTTTTATTAGAAAAGTGGTGGGAATTTCCTTAAAAGAACAGTTTTTAGGATGTTGATTTTATTTTTGGATTGCTTTACAATGTACAGTGTTCTTCAAGGCAAAATCTTTTTTGTGCCATAACTGCCAATATTTGTTTTATGCCAGTTAAATATTCGACACTGAAATAGATTTTGCTAGTGACATATGTGAGTGTATCCTAAAATTATTTTTACTTATATGAGGAAATTTTTTTCACTTGATTATAGAAAGTTTCCCTTTTTAATATTTTTCTGAATGAAAACCAATATTTGAAATGAATAAAATATATGAAAAAGAAAATAATCAAAGTCCCAAGGCATATATGAATGAATTAATGGGATTCTTTTTTTTTTCAATTGCAATTTCATTTTATTTATTTATTTATTTTTAGTTTTACTTTATTTTGTCAATATACAATGTGGTTGATTATTGTGGCCCATTACCAAAACCTCCCTCCTCCTCCCTCCCAACAATGTCCTTTCTGTTCACTTGTTGTATCAACTTCAAGGAATTGTAATTGTTGTGTCTTCTTCCCTCCCTCCAGTTTATTTGTGTATTAATTTATTTATTTTTAGCTCCCACAAATAAGTGAGAACATGTAATATTTCTCTTTCTGTGCCTGACTAGTTGCACTTAATATAATTCTTTCTAGGTCCATCCATGTTGTTGCAAATGGCAGTATTTCATTCTTTTTTAAAGCAGAGCAGTATTCCAATGTGTAGATATACCATGTTTTCCATATCCACTCATCTGATGATGGACATTAGGGCTGGTTCCAACTCTGAGCTATTGTAAAGAGTGCTGCAATGAACATTGGGGAACAGGTATACCTTCGACTTGATAATTTCCATTCCTCTGGGTATATTCTCAGCAGTGGGATAGCTGGGTCATATGGTAGATCTATCTGCAATTGTTTGAGGAACCTCCATACCATTTTCCATAGAGGCTG
>NW_007726828.1:110040-137580 GCF_000696425.1 Galeopterus variegatus
GGGTTTCTATTTCATTTAGTTCTGCTCTGATCTTAATTATTTCTTTCCATCTACTAACTTTGGGTTTGGATTGTTCTTGTTTTTCTAGTTCTTTAAGGTGAAGTGTTAGGTTGTGTATTTGCCATCTTTCCATTCTCCTGAAGTAAGCATTTAATGTGAGAAATTTCCCTATTAGTACTGCTTTTGCAGTATCCCACTGGTTTTGGTATGATGTGTCTTTATTTTCATTAGTTTCAAGAAATTTTTAAATTTCCTCTTGAACCCATAAGTCATTAAGTAGAATGTTGTTTAATTTCCATGTGTTTGTATAGTTTCCAGAGTTTTGTTTTTCATTGATTTCTAATTTTAATCCATTGTGATCAGAAAAAGTACATGGAATAATTCCAATTTTTTTGAATTTGTTAAGACTTGCTTTGTGACCTAACCTGTGGCCTATCCTGGAGAATGTTCCATGAGCCAATGAGAAGAATGAATATTCTGAGGTTGTTAGATGGAATGTTTTGTAGATATCTGCCAAATCTGATTGGTCTAATTTGCTGTTTATTTTTTTAAATAATTTTTTATTTTTATTTCTTAATATTTATGTTTATTATGGTAAAATATACATAACATAAAATTTACTATTTTAACCATTTTTATATATACAATTCATTGGCATTAAGTACATTCACCATGTTGTGCAACCACCACCACTATCTATTTCCAGAAATTTTTCATCTCAAACAGAAACTGTACCCATTAAACAATAATGCTGCATTCCCCCCTTCCCCAGCCCCCTAATGTGTTGTTTTGATCTTGTGCTTCTCTATTGATTTTTTTGCCTAGATAATCTGTCCAATATTGAGAGTGGGGTGTTCAATTTCCCCACTATTATGGTGTTAGTGTCTATCTCATTCTTTATATCTAATAGTGTTTGCTTTATAAATCTGGCTGCTCCAACATTGGGTGCATATATATTTATGATCATTATGTCTTCTTGATGGATAGATCCTTTTATCATTATATAGTGGCCTTCTTTATCACTTTTTATGGTTTTTGCTTTAAAGTCTATTTCATCTGATCTAAGAATAGCTACTCCAGCTCATTTTTTATTTCTATTTGCATGGTATGTCTTTTTCCATCCTTTCATTCTTATTCTATGTGTGTCTTTACAGGTGAGTGAGTCTCTTCAAGGCAGAATATTGTTGGGTCCATCTTTTTAATCCAGTCAGTCAGTCTGTGTCTTTTGAGTGGGGAATTTAATCCCTTTACATTTAGAGTTGTTATTGAAAAGTGTTGATTTACTCCTAGCATTTTATTGATTTTTGTTTAGATGTCTGCAGTATCTTTTGTTCCTTTCTTTCTGATTTTCTGTTTGTCTTCTGTATTTGTTGGTTTCTTGGGTTGGTAGATAAACTATTTTTTCTCTTTATCGTTAGCATTTTTGTTTTACTGGTAGGTTTTGTTCTTTCTTGAGTATTCATGGCAGTGATGGTTGTTTTTCAGGTATGAAACCCACTACTTCCTTGAGAATTTCTTGTAAGACTGGTTGTGTGGTAGTGAACTCCTGAAGTGTTTGTTTTTCTGAGAAATATACTATTTGTCCTTCATTTTGGAAGGATAGCCCTGCTGGGTAAAGTATTCTTGGCTGGCAATTTTTGTCCTTTAGTATTTTGACTGTATCATCCCATTCTTTTCTGGCTTTTAGAGTTTCTGATGAAAAGTCTGATGTTAGTCTGATTGGGGCTCCCTTATAGGTGACTTGCTGCTTTTCTCTTGCAGCTTTTAAGATTCTTTCTTTGTCTTTGAGTTTTGCCAGCTTGACTATAACATGTCTTGGAGAGGACCTTTTTGGGTTGAATATGTTTGGGGATATTTGAGCCTCCTGCATCTAAAGATCTGTGACTTTCCCTATATCTGGGATTTTTTTCTGCTTTTATTTCATTGAATAATGCCATTTCCTTTTTCCTCCCCTTCTGGAATACCCATGATTTGGATACTTGAGTGCTTAAGGTTGTCTGTTATCTCTCTTAGATTTTCTTCAGTTTTTAAAGTTCTTTTTTCTGGTCTGCCTGTGGTAATTCAAACAGCTTTGAACATTTCTTCTTTCAGGTCCTGTATGTTTTTTCTCATTTTCTTGTGTTGTCTAACTGAGTTTTCTTTTATCTCATTAAATTTCCTAAGGATTGTTGCTCAAAATTCCTTGTCAGTCATTTCAAGGATTTCCTGATCTATAGGATCTAGAGCTTGAGAGTGATTATTTTGCTTTGGTGGTGATATACTTTCTTGATTTTTCACATTTTTGGTATCTTTCCTTTGGTGTTTAGTTGTTGTGGCAAGGGGTATCACAGTCCACTCATTCCACCTGATGTTTGGCCTGGATCCTGAAGAGACTGCCAATTCTGGGCAGCAGGGACCAGCCTGGGCTGGGGTTTCTGCAGTTCCTGCCTGTTCTGGCATGGCTGGCTTGGGATGTGTGGGCCCAGTGACTCTCGGGACTCTCTGGATGGTGAGGACTGGCCTGGGATCAGGGTCCTGCAGCACCTGCCTGCTCTTGCATGGCTGCTTAGGCCGTGTGGGCACAGTGACTCTCAGGCCTCTCTGGGCAGTGGGCACTGGCCTGGCCTGGGCTGGCCATTGTGCTGCCTTCTCCGGCACAGCTGACTCGGGGCATGTGAGCCTGGTGGCTCTTGGGCCTCTCCAGGCAGCGGGCACTGGCCTGGGTTGGGGGTCCCATGGTTCCTGCCTGTTCCAGCATGGCTGACTTGTGGGATGTGGGCCCAGCAGCTCTTGGGCCTCTCTAAGTGGCGGGAACTGACTTGGGCTGGAGGTCCCATGGTACCTGCCTGTTCTGGCATGGCTGACTCGGGGCATGTGGGCCGGTGGCTCTCGGGCCTCTCTAGGCAGTGGGGACTAGCATGGGCTGGGGGTCCTATGGCACCTGTCTGTTCCAGTGCGGCTGACCCAGGACTTGTGGACCCAGCAGCTCTCAGGCCTCTCTAAGTGGAAGGGATGGATCTGGGCTGGAGGTCCCATGGTACATGGCTCCTGGCTGTTCTGGTTCAGCTCTAAGGCCTCCAGTTGTTGCTTTATAATAGTTGCAAATTGGTTGATTTGTGGGTGAGAGTGACGCTAGGAACAGTCTACTCTGCCATTTTGACTGGAAGCCAGCCTTCATCCTTCCTTTTTGTTCAAATGATTTTAGAACAAGATAGGTAAGTTTAAATTTATTGTTAGTATTTCAACATATCCTTCTTTTGTAATTTTTGTTTCATCGAGAGTGACGCTAGGAACAGTCTACTCTGCCATCTTGACTGGAAGCCTGCCTTCATCCTTCCTTTTTGTTCAAATGATTTTAGAACAAGAAAGGTAAGTTTAAATTTATTGTTAGTATTTCAACATATCCTTCTTTTGTAATTTTTGTTTCATCAAATTTGCTACTCTATTTCTTTAGTGTATAAATATTGAGGAAAAGAGCAGCTTCTGATAGGTCTCAATTGGTACCTGGCTTGGCTCTTATAGCTAGCCCATGATGTTCTGCTGTCAAACCCATACAATTTCACAGTATCAGTGTTAGATACGGTCATCCTGTGATAGTGATGGAGTGAGACAAAACAAGGCCTCTCCATAATCAGGGGTGCACAAAGGCAAAAACAAGAACAATGTGCAAATAAGAAAAATGACCACACATCCCCCCTCTGCTAGGTAACATGAGTGACTGCTGCTTCATTACCAATTACAGCATTAGCCCTTCTTGGTCTTTCTACTTCCTAGATAAATGTGACTAAGATACCTGGTTATGGAATTATTTTTAATTTCTGACATCATCTGATTCAGAGCAAAACTATACTTCCTTAAGCCCTCTTCCCAATCACTAACAGACCCCAGTCCTGTAACAAACCATGCATTACTTATTGAGACACTCCACAGTTCCCTATGGGGCGTGGTTTCTTTTGTTGCAACAGTATTAATAAGTCCATCTTTGTAGGTGGGTGTCAAATATAGTCATAGCTGTTATGTCTTCATTGTGAATTGTACTCTTAGCAATATGGTGTCATTCTTTTTCTTGTTTGATGCTTGACCTGAATTCTACCTTGTTTAATAAGATGAGGATACTTCAAAAAGTTATAGAAAAATAGAATTAAAATATAACATGAATCTTTCCACGAGATTTTTGAAGTACCCTTCAGTGATCACGACCCCTGCTATTATTATTTTTTTTTATTTTTAAACTTTTAAAATGACTTAGTTTTAGGCATGTCTTTTCTATACAGTACATATTTGGGTTCTGTTTTGTGATCCTATCTGAAGATCTTTTCCTTTTAGTAGATTACTTAAGCTTATGTACATGTATTGATAGAAAATGTATGTTTGGTCTTAGTTTTGTCATTTTTATGTTGTATTTTCTGTGTTTATATGTAAAAGTTTAAAACACTTTTACTATGTGTACCTTTTTTGCTTTTTTTACTCGAGTCTTTTCCCCTTGATATTAGGAAGTTTTAATTCTTAATTCAGGGATTATCTTTACCTAATACTCTCACTCCTTTCTTACTTTAAACAATAATTTATTCTCACATGAGCAATAGTAAAATTAATTTCTGTTCTCTTTTCCTGCCCCTCCATTAACCATCTAATTTTAATTAATTCAATTTCTATTTTGGTTTGCTGGAATTTGTTCTCTAGTGGTTCTCTGGTGGCTTCCTAAAGAAATGTTTATGTGAACAGTATATCCTGGACTCTTGAATTTTCAAAACTATAGTCAATCCCCATTGTTTGCAGATTCTGTATTCAAGAATTTTCCTACTTGATAAAATTTATTTTTATCCCTCAAATCCATACTTTTGGTGTCATTCAAGGATATGTCCAGAGTGGTGAAAAATTTGAGTTGAACAGTGTGCCCTAAGTGTACATTCTCAATTGAGATCTGTCTTATTTTTTCTGCTCTCAATACCATGGATGAGTATCTTTTGCATGGTCAATTTAGTACCACATTTTCAAAATTTCATTTTTGTGCTTTCGTTGGCAATTTCACTGTTTAAAATGGCTCTCAAACATAATGCTGAAGAGCTGGCCAGTGTTCCTAAATGCGAGAAGTCTGTGATATGCCTTATGGAGAAAATACTTGTTTTAGATAAGCTTCATTCAGGCATAAGTTATTGTGCTCTTGGCCATGAATAAAATGTTAACGAATCAACAATATATATTAAATAAGGGGTCTTTGAACAGAAGCTCACATAGAACAAAGCTATGTGCTGATCAGTTGATGAAAATGTGACCAGAGGCTTGTAGGGACCTAACCCTGTATTTCCCCTAGGAGCAATGATTCAGAACTTGCTAATTCAGTGTTTTCAGAGACTTTATAGAACACAACTACTACGAATCACAAAAATTGACTATAGTTGTCTGTAGCTTTTACACTTTAAGAATAGCTGAGCTGGATGTAAAATCCTTGGCTTACACCCTCTTACCATGAGAATCTTGTAGGTGCTGCTCTCTTGTCTTCTATGGCCTTTGTTGAATGTTATTTTCAATAAATCTAAACTGACCTGATTTCTCTCTCCTATAGGTGACTTGTACTTTTTACCTGCTTTCCCAAAGAATTCTTTTTCTTATTTTAAAGTTTAAGTTTTACTAGGATATGTCTCAGTGTTGAACATTCTGGGTCAGTTTTCCCTGATACTCTGTGCTTTTTCTATGTGTAGATTAAACTCAGTTTGCCTCCTGCTCTTTCCCCCTCCTTCCTTCCCTCCCTCCTTCTCTTCCTGCCCCTCTTCTTTTCTTTTTTTCATTTCAGGAAAGGTTTTTTGTTGAAATAGTTTTAAATGTTTGATATGTTCTATCAGTTTGTTTTTTTTCTTCAGCAATTGTATACACATATATAGAAATACGTATTTTATGTATATACACGTATATACATGAGTGTGTGTATATGTGTATATGTATATGTATGTATATACACATGCATATCTCCTTCTAGCCCTGACTATTTTTCCTATATGATTTTTTTTATTATGTGGTCCTTATTTCTCCCTATTTCTATTAGTTTGTATTTTGTTTGATTTTCTCATTTCTGTCCTCTATGTCCTTACTGTACTTTTTATGGTGTCTGTTCTTCCTTGTATTCCCTGTAATTTAGTCTTCGTTTCTGACATGGCTTTGTATTTTTTTTCCTATTACTTTCCTGAGTCCTGTCAGTTCCTGTTTCGTATGCTCCTTTTATTAACTATCACTTTCTCTTGTCTGGCCATCTCTTCTCTAAGTTTTGGTATTTCTTCTTTATAGTTTCAATTGCTACACAAAGATTTATAATTCTCAGTTGAAATATTAGGTTGCACTTTTAATCTGCTTTGTGTCAGTATTTTTTCTGGTGTTTCCACTATCTGTAAGAAGGCTGTATTGCTCTTTTCCATCTCCTATTCCTCAATATCTCTTCCGTTCCACCTTTGGCAGCAATTATTTGCAATTTGCTGTTTTCTGATTTTTCTGTCTCTTACTTCTGAAAATAAAGTTTGCAAGTTTATTTTTCATTCTTGTTCCTGCTCATTGTGATAAGATTTGGAACTAAACTGCTGCTGTGTTCCTACCAGAATTGGAACTCTTCTGTGTTGCTTGTTCATCAGAATCAGAGTCCATATAAATGTAGTGCTTGTGAGTCCCCAAATGTGATTCCCATTTTCCAGACCTGCAAACTTATTCCAAAGCCACAACTGAGGTGATGAATAGCAATTATTTTTTAGAAACATGGGATAAGGATAAAGATTGGAACTAAAACAGATTACATCTCAGGCTTTGGAAATGCCAGGAGCCAATGAGGACAGAAACTGAGGTAAAATCTGATAGGTATGGGATTGATATCTTTATTGAGATATAATTTACATACCATAAAATTTATCCTTTAGAGTACATTATTCACTCAACATTACAAAGTTGAGCAATCATCACTGCTGTACATTTTCTTTTTTTTTTTTTCCTTTTTGTCTTTTTCCGTGTCCGGCAACGGATCGCAACCCTCAGTGTTGCCCCCGTACCGGACCAGGACCAGTGAGCGGGAACCGGTCTGTATGTGGGATCCGAACCCTCGGCGGGAGCGCCACCACGCTCCCAAGCGGCGCACTATGCCGGCCCACTGCTGTACATTTTCATCACCCCCAAAGGCAACCCGATTCCTGTTAGCAGTCACTTTCCATTCTCTCTTCTTCCTAGCTCCTGGCTATGAATTTGCCTGTTCTACACATTTCATATAAATGAGATTATACAATATGTGGCCTTTTGTGTCTGGCTTCTTTCAGTTAGCATTATGGTTTCAAGTTTCATTTATGTTGTAGCATGCTTATGGCTGAATAATATTTCATTGTGTGGATATACTACATTTTGCTTATTTATTCATCAGTTGATAAACATTTGGGTTTTTCCCATTTTTTTAGCTGTTATGCATAATGCTGCTATAAATATTCATGTACAAGTTATTGTATGAACATAAGCTTTGAATTCTCTTGGAGTATTACTAGGAGTGGAATTGCTGGGTCATATGGTAACTCTATGTTTAATTTTCTGAGTAACTGCCAAACAGTTTTCCAAAGTGGATGTGCTATTTTATATTCCCACCAGCAGTGTAGAAGGGTACCAATTTTTGCACATCCTTTAAAAAGTTTTAAAAAATTTTAACATTTATTTGTACATGTTTGTAGGGTATATTATGTTTTTCAATACATGCATATACTGCACAATGATTCACTTAGTGTAGATAGCATAATTTTGTACCCATTAGTCTACCACTTTTCCTCCTCCTCTCTGCCCCTTGCATCTAGTAACTATTATTCTCCTCTCTACTTTTATGAGAACCACTTTTTTTTCTTTTTTTTTCGATTTCCACATATGAGTGATATCATGTAGTATTTGTCTTTTTGTGCCTGACTGACTTTAACATGATGGTTTCCAGTTCCATCCATGTTGTTGCGAATGATAAGATGTCATTTTAAAAAATAGCTGAGTAGCATTCCATTGTGTATATATACCACAGTTTTCATTTATTCATCTGTTGGTGAACATTTAGGTTGATTTCATCTCTTGGCTATTGTGAATAGTGCTGTGATGAAATGGATTTGCAAGTGTCTTTTTGATATGTTGATTTCATTTTCTTTGGGTATATACCCATTAGTGTGACAGCTGGGTCATAGGGTAGATCTATTTTTAGTTCTCTAAGGAACCTCCATACTGTTTTCCATAGTGGCTACCAATTTACATTCCCATCAGTAATGTAGGAGAGTTCCTTTTTCTCCACATCCTCACCAGCATTTGTTATTTTTTGTTTTGTTGATAATAGCCATTCTAACTGGAGTGAGACAATATCTCATTGTGGTTTTGATCTGCATTTCTCTGATGGTTAATGATGTTGAGCATTTTTTCATGTGCCTGTTGGCCATTTGTATGTCTTTTCTGAAATGTCTGTTCAGATACTTTGCCCATTTTTTCTGTTCTAGAGAATGTTCCATGTGTTGCTGAAAAGAATGTGTACTCTATAGCTGTTGGAAGAAATGTTCTATGAATATCTGTTAGGTCAAGTTGGCCTATAGCAGAGATTAATTCTCATGTTTCCTGATTAATTTTCTGTCTGGGTGATCTGTCCATTATTGAAAGTGGGGTATTAAAGTCCCCAATTATTATTGTATTGGAGTCAATCTCTACCATTAGGTTTAATAATAGTTGCTTTATATAACTGGGTGCTCTGGAGTTGGGTGTGTATATATTTAGAATTGTTATACCCTCTTGATGAATTGATCCGTTTATCATTGTATAATGACCTTCCTTATATTTTTTGTTTTCCTAGCTTAAGTCTATTTTATCAATGTAAGTATAGTTACTTCCACTCTTTTTTGGTTTCCATTTGCTTGACATATCTGTTTCTATCCCTTCATTTTCAGCCAGTGTGTATCTTTACTGGTTAAGTGAGTTCCTCGTGGGCAGCATATTGTCAGTTCTTGTTCATAATCCATTGAGCCCCTTTATGTATTTTAATTGGGGCATTTAATTCATTTACATTTAGGGTTATTATCAATATATAGAAACTCACTACTGCCATTTTGCTATTTTTTTCCTGGTTGTTTTGTGGGTCCTTTTTTCTGTTCTTACTGTCTCCTTTTGTGATTGAGTGGTTTTCTTTAGCTTTACATTTTGCTTTCTCAGTATTTATTTTTAGTATGTATCTTCTAAGTTTTTGCATTACCAAAAACATGTTATATTTATAACAAATTATTTTAGACTAATAACAACTCAACTTTGATATCTAAGAAAAAAGAAAAAAACAAAGCGAACTCTACACTTTGGCATCATTTCCCCCCACTTTTTGACAATTTGTTTTTTCAAGATACATCTTTTAATAGTGCCTTCCCTTATAAAGTTGTGTATGTTAGTGTCTTGTTAGGTTTGTCCTTTAGTCTTCCTACTCAGGATGTAAGTGGTTTATTCACCACCCTTATGACAATGGAGTGTTCTGAGGTTGTCTGTGAACTTACTTTACTAATGAGTTTTGTACTTTCAAATGTTTTCTTGCTGTTCCTTGACATTGTCTGCTTTCAGACTGAAGAACTCCTTTTAGCATTTCTTGTAATGCAGGACTAGTGTTGATGAATTCCCTTAGCTTTTGTTTGTCTGGGAAAGACTTTATTTTTCCTTCATATTTGAAGGCTAGTTTCGCTGGATACAGAATTCTTGGCTGACATTCTTTTTCCTTCAGCACCCTGAATATATCATCCCATTCTCTTCTGGTCTGTAGGGTTTATACTGAAAAATCCATGGAGAGATGTATTGGGGCTTCATTGAATGTTAAGTGCTTCTTTTCTCTTGCTGCTTTCACTATTCTCTCTTTGTCTTTGGTTTTTGATAATTTGATTACAATATGCCTTTAAGGTGTTCGTCTTTGGATTGAATTTGACTGGTGACTTCTCAGGTTCCTATACCTGGATGCTGTTACCTTTCTCAATACTTGGGAAATTTTCAGGCATTATTTCCTTGAATATGTTTTCTAAATCTCTTCCTTTTGAGAGCTTGTTTGGAGATTCTAGCAGGGGAGTGCAGCTACTCGTATACCCTTGACCGAAGAATTGTCCTCTCCTCTATCGGGGAAGGTCATCCTCTTCGACCGAGCGTGCAGCTTCAGGAGGGATGCACATGGAGAGATGAGGGAGGAATAGTAAATCTCTTCCTTTTTCCTTTCCTTTGGGTATGCCAATTGTGCAGAGGTTATTTTGCTTGAGGGAGTCCCATATTTGCTGTATTTCTGTTTCATTTTTTATTATTTTTTTTTCTTTTTGCTCCTCTGATTGGATAATTTCATGTGTTTTATCTTTGAGGTCACTAATTCTTTCCTCTATTTGATTAAGTCTGCTGTTGGAGCTTGGTATTGTTTTTCCATTCAGATAATGTATTTTTTCTTTCGAGAATTTCTATTTGGTTTTAAAAAATTCATTCTATTCCTTTGTCAAATTTCTTGTTCTGCTCCTGAGTTACTTTCCAGATTTCATTTAATCTTCTATCTATATTTTTTTGTGACTCCCTGAACACACTTAAGAGGGTTATTCTGAATTCTATGTCAGACATTTCATAGATCTGCTGTTCTTCTGCATCTGTTGCTGGTGCTTTGTTTATTTCATTTGGTGGCAACATATTTTCTCTGTTCTTTCTCAATCCTTGTGTCTTTAAGTTTATGCCTAGGTATTTGAGGAGACTGCTGTTTGCAGTCTGTGGGGAAGGTTTTTTGTGAGGTCCATAGTCACTTCCAGGTGTGGGCTATGTGGAAATTCTGACCCAGGATGGGGTCTTTCCTGCAGATTGAGCCACCTGAAGTTCTGTTGCTCTGACCAATTTCCACTGAGACCAGCTGCCCACACTGTGCTCAATGTTACCCCAGTGGGCCAGCCTTTCCCCCTCATTCCAACCACTTCCCATGGGGCAATTTATCTATTTTTTTCTTTTATTGTTTGTGCTTTTGATGTCATGTCTGAGATCACAAGATCACAAAGATTTATATGATCTGCCAGCCAGCATTTCAGAGCCATTGCCTTTTGTACCGAAAGTACACGGCAGCGGCACAAAGCCAAGGGGTACATGGGCGCACGTGCACACTAACACTACTCTTACCTAACCTGTTTATAATGGATGTGCTGAATCATACTCAGCTGGATATGAGGCAAGAGAGCCTGACTAAACTAACTCCATTTACCTCACACAAACATTATGTCATTTAAGTTAGAATATGTGGTATGTATCTTTGAAAGATAAAGATTAAAAACTAAACCCAACCACAATATCACTAGTACCTGAAATACTTATTTTCACTCTCTACTGTTCTTTCTACTGCTCTGTTGTTCCCAGTGTGATCAGGGGAGCTTATTGCTACTTTGTTGTCCTTAATTCTGGACCTGTACTGTCCACTAAGGTTCAATATAGTAGCTTCCACCCACATGTGGCTATTGAGCACTTGAAATGTGGCTAATCCAAAGTGGAATGTTCTCTAAGTAAAAATACACACTCAATTTTGAAAACTTGATATAAAAAAATGTAGATCTCATTAACATTTTTTACACCGATTATATGTTAAAATGTTAATGAGATATCTTACATTCTTTTTTTGTACCAAGTTTTCAAAATTTAGCATAAATTTTCTTTTTGTGTAGTATCATGTAGATCTCATTAACATTTTTTACACCGATTATATGTTAAAATGTTAATGAGATATCGTACATTCTTTTTTTGTACCAAGTTTTCAAAATTTAGCATAAATTTTCTTTTTGTGTAGTATCCTTGCCTGACTTTGGTGTCAGGCTAATTCTGGTCTCATCTCTTTAATGAGTTTGGAAGTGTTCCCTGTGTTCATTTTTTTGGAAGAGTTTGAGAAGCATTTGTATTAATTTTTCTTTAAATGTTTGGTAGAATTCACCAGTGAAGCCATCAAGTCCTGGACTTTCCTTTGTTGGGAGGTTTTCTTTGTTACTGATTCAATCTCCTTACTTGCTTTGGTCTGTTGGATGTTTCTTGGAATTCACCAATTCTACCTTCCTTCTCTCATATGTTGAAACCCCTGAAATCCTACCTTCACTCATTCCCCTCCAATGCTTATAGCTATTTAAAAATATTTTGTCCAGGTTTTAAAATTTAAGTGGAATGATCAATTTGATACCAACTTCTCCATTATGGCTGCTATTAGAAGCCTTTATGTGTACTTTTAAGTGAAAAAATAAGGAAAATAAAAAAAGCTGAGATCAATGACTTATTTGTTTGGATAAACTTGCGTAAGTAACTCCCAGCCTTTTCCCTTCCTGTACTACTCAGGTTCAGGTATAAATATTTTCAAGTGTTTGAGAACACCAACTAGGTAGAGCAGTGGCTGCTCTGGGAATAATCACAGATCTGCAGGACTTATGCTGTTTGTTACCATTTTACAATGGTTGGATTTTCCAAAGTGGAATCCAAAGTATCAATATGCACACAAGATACCCCAAGTAACTAACAACATCTTCCTCATTTATTGCTCCAGGCAATAATTAAAGAAGTAATCAGAAAGATTCCACCAAAAAGTTGCTTATTCCTGTCTCTGAAATATCTATTGCCATTTAAAGTTTTCATTTGTAATCTTGAGACCCTTGCTATTTCTCTGGTGCTGTAAAATATTTCCATTAGTCTCATCTTCTTCCTAACCAAGCTACTCTGAGTAGGTGGCCATACATGCTTAGCACTTTCTGGGTTGGTTCACAGCTTCCTTTGATGGATTCTCAGTATTTACATTCTCAATCTGATTTCATACCAGTTTATACCTTTCCTTTCTGAATTACCGTGTTATTGCCTATCTTCTGGGCCCCATGTAGATGGTAAATTTCTTTAAGAAAAGAAAAGGACTTTGTCATCCATATATTTTGTGCTTACTTCAGATCTTAACAGTGTGTTGGTTCACAGCTGTTCTATAAATGTGCTCACCAGCTAAATTATAGCTGCATATAACATCACCTTAGTAGTTGCTGTATGTATAGTTTTTCAAGGTTATTTTCCCCCCCAAATGTTATTGCTGTTCAACTTAAAATGAACTCCTTTAGTAAACAATTTCAAGTGCAAAAGCTGCTTCAAGGATACCGTAAATATTGTTGATATAAATAACCTGCAGTGCTACAGAACAGATTTTGACAACATTTTTCCAAGACCCTCCACTTCAGGGATTTATAATTGCAGCACTGAAATAGTAGGTATATTAAATTTAGGATGCTAGAACTCATGATACTAAGCTTTTTTGAAAGCAGTGTTAGTGGTACAGTGTGGGTGTTGCAATTTGTTGTGGAAAAGTTCAGGTCATGAAGTGTTTGTTGAGCCTGGAGTGATGGTGGTGGGTCATTCTGAGCAGCCCTCATTTATGATCCATTAATATTTTGGTTTTGGCCTTCTTGTGAGCAGATTAATTGCAGTAGAAAAATGTGGACATTTTATAATGAGACTCAATTTATTCTGGAAATGAGGACCATGAATGAGTGTTTTTCTTCTTGTATTTCCTGACAGAACTTCAAATCGAGAGACAAAAATAAATGTTAGAAATAGCTAGAAGTTGGTCCTAGAAATTGAAAATGATCACCAGCTGTTTGATTTACATTTCTGTTAACATTGAGACCTACTCCTTATTCTCTCTACACTGAGGCTTCCTCTTTTGTCAAAGATTAATGTTCCCTCCTTTTTCATATAAAAGATTAAATAGGTTGTATAATATGAAACATTTTCTTTTCATTAATCATAGTTTTAATTCATCTTCTTGCTAGAATCAAAAGACATGAATTGCTGTGTCAGAATTAGAATTACATAATACAACTAAAATGAAGTGGGCAGCTTTATTTTAAATACAGCAAAGTATCTAACTTATTTTTTTATTTTAATGCTATTTGAGGAGTTGTGTGATGGGTTATGATTCTCCCCCCAAAGGAGTTATTTTATTTCTTTTTATATAAACCTACCGTTTCCTCCTCTTGGTGGCAAAGACATGGTATTTGGTTGGAAGTTGTAGCTATGTAGAAAGGAAGAAGGTGTATTCAGGTAAAAACAATTGGGCTACCTTATGGTGATAATATTTTAGAGTTTTAGTGCTGTAAGAAACACCAGAGATGATCTATTCATGGTCCTTATGTTATAGGTGAGGAAAACAGGTTTAGAGTGGTAGTGGGCTTGTACAAGGTTGTACCACCAGATGTTTGGGGAACATAATCAGGAAAGGTGCTCTTTTTCACCCCATAGTACTCACAACCCACACTCAGGATTCAGGTTGCTCTTCAACAGTGGGGACTCCCACAGCCCCTCAGGGCATAGAGAAATGATTCATGGAAGGAATTCCAATTTAGGCTGTTCTACGACCAAGAAAAACTAGGACATTTATACTTAGTTTTTAAAGATCTTTATGACAAGTTACAGTAAGGTCAGAGAAGCACTGATCAAGGAGTCTCATTCTTATGCAGGATGTCTCCTAGTTCCCTTTCTTTTACCTGTGCTCACTCCTTGTGAGATCCCATCTGCTAAACTAGAGCACAGCCAGGTGGATTTCCTTAGGCACAGAAGTGGGGCTGAATGTAATGCTAATTCTAATGTTGCTGAATTTTTGCTGAATAGTACCAGGTGGTTTTGGGATTGTACATAAAGGCAAAGTGGTTAAAAGTTGGGATGTTTGATATTTTACAACCTGTGAAAATTACAAAAGTGACATGTATTGGTTAAAAAATGTTTAAGTATCACTGAAGAAACCTTCTCTTACTCTACTCTTTTTCTCTCACTCCAGGGTATCCACTGGTATCAGATTGGTAAGATTCTCGTTCTATTTGTATACAGACAAAAGAATTACGATTTTATTTTGTGTTTACAAAAATGAGCTTATTCTGTGTACTTGCCTTTTATCCCTAACAGTCTTTCTTGGATTGTATGACATTTCTGTTCTCAGTTACACAATGTTTCATAGTGAGAATATTCTACTCTGTATTCTAACATTTCTATGTTGAAAGACCTATAAGTTGCCTCCGCTTTTTACTATTACAAGTAATACTGGAATGAATATCCTTCTACACATATCCGTGTGAACATGTGTGAGCACTTTCTTTGCTAGATCTGTAGAGGCTGAATTTTATGGTCAATGCACTTAGGCATTTAAATTTTTCTAGGTACAGTCATTTGTTTTGAGGATTTGACATAAGGTGAAATCAAGGTAATGGATTAGATCTATACAGAAGTACTGAGTATTCTAAGTTTCCAAAATCTACAGATATAAAGAAACTAAAATAATTGTCTTATCTTACTCATTTTGGAATTCATGCAGAGTGTCTCTGAGTCGAAGATCCCAAAGACCACATCCAGATTTGGTGATTTGCTAGAAGGACTTGCAGGACTCAGAAAAGCTGTTACGGCCACAGTTACTATTTATTGCAGTGAGAGGATACAGATTAAAACTGGCAAAAGTAAAAAGCAAATGTGTGAAGTCCAGGAGAAATCAGGTGCAAGTTCCCAGGTGTCCTCTCCCAGTGGAGTCACAGGGATGCACTTAAGTCACCCAGCAATGATGTGTGACAACAAATGGAAGTGATAGCAACCAGGGAAGCTTACCTGAGCCTTGGTGTACGGGGATTTTAGCTTTGTAATGTTTCTGGTCAGTCTCATAGATGACTGACATTAGCTACTTAGTTTCCAGCATGGTGCAGGACCTCAGGAATAGAAAAATAGGCACTAACCACAAGTCACACTGTTAGCATAATACTGATATAGCCTGGCCCAAGGCCTCAGGAGTAGAAAAAAACTCTTAGGCAGGATATTCCAGGGTCTCAGAGATTGTTTCCTAGGAGCTAGCTAAGGGCCAGTCTTCCTGAGGACAGACCTTTTTTTGGAATGTGCAGGGCATGAGCAAACAGACCTGAGTTAACCCTTTATTGCACATTCTCCTTATACTTTATTGGAGTAACTCTGTAATCATAGGTCTGGCTCAGCTCGAAGAGAAGGAGATATGAAGGCTACTTGGAGGATATTTGTTAGTTTCTTTATTTTAGGACTGAGCAATTTCTATTGCCTCTTAAAATGGAACCATAATGAACATGGTAAAGCCAGTGTCTGACCAAGGCTGATGTGACTTAATGTGAATCCTAGTCTAAATGAGTACTGAATTTGAGCTGTAGAAACCTGCCATTCCAGTAAAGGCCAGGGACTTATATATGGGAGCAAATAAGACTTTCCAGGGATAGATAGGCAGTGACGTGAGTCTGAAGGGAGGTGTACTTTGGGGTATTGATCTTTGGTCTGGTGGGAAAGAAGTGACAATAGTAGATATTAAATATCTAACATCAGTCAATATCTATTCAAAAACAACAAACATCTTTTTGTATACATTCTGTAGGCAAGACCGTGACATCCAAGTGGGGATAGGACCAACAGTTGATGGAATTTCAAGGGGACAGGCATTTAACAGTATAAAGCTTTAGCAACTACATCAATGACCCAGTTCTAAGGAGAACGAAGACCAGGGGCAAGAATATAATTTCTTGGCTAGATTGTAGCAAAAAGAGAATTCAGAAATTGTAAATCTTACTCATAAAAGAAAAAATGAGAATCTAGCCATGAGGTGGTGGACCATAAATTAGGAACTGATTTAAGGGATAATAAAGATACAGGGTAGGGATTTGATCATAGGGAACGTGGGTCTCAAGGCAGGAAATAAACTGCTGTCAAACCGAAGTTTTCTATTAAAGTGGAACCAGGAGTAAAACTCGAGTCAGACTCACATTTCCTGTGTAGGAGCAAGATTGGTCTCAGAGTCTGGGAGGGACTTAGTAGCTTTATTTGTAAAAACTGGGACTATGTGAGGGCCGGATGTGAAGAGCTTTATACCATGCTTGTGCCCATGGATGGTGCTTTTCCTTTCGTTTTTAAAAAATAAATGAATGTTTTATTTACTAAGTGACTAAGAATTTAGTAGTAGATAGGAAAATATTGATCCAGTTGAGTTATGGGAGAGGAGAAGTGGGTGGTATGCATTGAGGGGTGATAATGCAAAAAACATGGAGGAAAGAGTCTCTAAGAGTGTGGTGAGTATAGGTGGTTATTAAAGAGATACAGACCTCCCTCAGTGGACAGCAGGCAACACCAATTGTATTCTTGTCCCTCCTCAGAAACACCCCTCCCTTCAGTGATGGGTTGAATTGTGTCTTCCTGTAACATCCACCCCACCCTCCAAAAGATATGTTGGAGTGCTAAACTCCAAAACCTCAGAACATGACCTTATTTGGAGTAAAGTCGTTTCAGAAGTACTCAAATTAAATTGAGGACATTAGGACGGGCCCTAATCCAATCTGACTGGTGTCCTTATGAAAAAGGAATTTTTTTTAAAAAATTATTTATTTATTATTTTTATTATTTTACCTTCAAAGATGTTATGGAGCAGTGGGAGGGAGGGGGAATGGAGGGTGGGGCTGGTGCACAGCTGGCTCCTTCGCTGGCCTAGTTGCAGGTGGGGGCGTGGGGTAGGGGCAATGTGGCTGAGGCACTTGGCCAGAAAGGGGAAAATTTGGACAGAGACAGACACTTGCACAGCACAAAGGTGATATGAAGACACACAGGGAAAAAATAGCCACTACAAGCCACAGAGAGAGTCCTAGGATAGATCCTTCCATCATAACCCTCAGAAGGAACTAACACTGCCAACACTTTGATTTTGGACTTCTGGCTTCCAGAACTGTGAGACAGTAGACCTCTGTTGTTAAGCCACTGGTCTGTGATACTTTGTTATGGCAATGCTTGCAAGCGAATACACCTCCACACCTGCCTCCTCTGTCTTCTCTCATCCCTGTCCTCTCACTCCAAGGGCATGGGCCTTTTAATCTTTTACCCTTGAACTTTGTTATGGCAATGCTTGCAAGCGAATACACCTCCACACCTGCCTCCTTTGTCTTCTCTCATCCCTGTCCTCTCACTCCAAGGGCATGGGCCTTTTAATCTTTTACCCTTGTCTTATATTTTCTTATCTATCAGTTCCCCTTTAAAATAAATGTATTTAAATCAAAACGATAGGTCAAAAAATATATTAAGTGAATAATTGCATAGGTGTCAGGTAGAACATAGCCAAGGGGTCAATGAAGAAAAAAAAAATGCACTAGGACAAAGACCTGGTTGGGATAATGAAAAGAGGGAGAGAAAACTGGTTTTAAGATCTGTCCTGGGAAGCTAAAAATCTGACCTTCATGAAATAAATGACTAAAAGAATCCTTTATTATATTAATACTACATTTCTGATAAATTTTGATATGTAGTGATTTTATTTTTGTTAGTGTCAATGAAATAATCATTTTGATCAGTTTTTTCTTCTTATTCATAGTAGTTATTGCTTTTATATAGTTGGCCTATAAAAATTTACGGTGATTTGTTCCTTTTGTTAACACAAATTCCTCTCTTTGTGCTAGTTACATCTCTGTAATTGGTGTGTGTCCCTGGCTTACTTTCTGTTCCAGTTTACCTGGTAAGTATGTCTCTGTTGTCCTCTCTTTTTGTCTGGTAGGCCTTCATGTGGTGTGGGACTGCCTGGTGGAGGTAGGGTCTTACTATATTTCTTCTGACTCTATGAATCTTTGTGGCACATGAAAAATTATAATCCCCAGCATCTACTTAATCTAGGGGCTCTTCCTTTTTTTCCTTCCTTTCAAAGTTTTACACTGAGAACTGCACCTCTCAGGATGGAATACTGCCTCATGCTCCTTTCTCCTACTTACCGTTCAGTTAATTCTTTGAAGTTGCAGCATCCATAAATATATATAGAAAGGGGTGTAGTATTGCTTGAGCAATCTGGGAAGTGGTGCCTCAGAATAAGTTACTGCTGTAGGAGAGGGACTTGTTCAGTTTTCCATTAGTGCAAACTGAATTTCTGACCTGAGGGCAGACAATAGGTATAATGGACTTTTTTTTTTTTTTTATACTAAAGTAACAGTCAGCTTTAGTAAATGTCAGTCCTTGTAAATGTTTAGTAGGAGGCTTAGAGTTAGTGAATGATTCTTAGCTGATGCACTTTAAACTGGAATGGTGATGCTGATGGCTGACTTTATCATATTCTCATTTTGACAATATTTCCCAGTCATCTCATGTTGATCCCTGATTAATTAGGCTTTTTTTTTAGTTCAGCTGCATGTAGCAGAAAATCTAGGTGAGAGTAGCTTAAGCTAATTGTATTTTTTGTTTTCCTCACATAATGAGGAATCAGAAATGGGCAGTGTAGAGCTGGCAGGGTGGTTCTTTGATGTTATCAGGAACCTGAATTTGCCTATTTTTCTGCTCAAATATCTCAAGCATGGGTTTTCAATCATAAGGTCTCAGGGCCTTGACACAGAATTCTAGACAGGGAAGAAAATCACCAAGAAACAAACATCATGTGCCAGTTGAGCAAATCCTTTTAAAGAAACTTCTTGGCAGCTGTACCAGAGACTTCCACTTACTTCTCCTTGGCTCCACCTGTCAGATGGCCACACCCAGATGCAAAGAAAATTGGAAAGTATTATTTCTTAGTTGGGCACATGGGTCCTCCAAATAATAACAGTGTTGGTTTAGTAAGAAATATGAAGAGAATACATATTAGCTGAGTGGCTGGATGTCTCATCCATAAGGAGGATAGGCACTGAATGGGCAGCAAGTCTCATCTGTGTTGCCCTTAATTCAACACCCTTTTTCACACACTCTGTGCTTTGTATTTATTCTTGTGTATTTTTGTTGTTTTAATCTCTATAATTTTTTGTGGGCCTTGTGTCTCTTTTCTACAGTGTCCTGTTCTCTGAAGTCTCTGAAGCTCACTCAAACTCATATTTTCCAGGATAAAAGTGTATTACATGCTTTTCTTGTTCAGGATAGTATTTTATATATTTAGACCATGGCTGGACCTGTGGTGTGCTCTATCGGCTCCTGAGAGATAATTTTTAAATTTTCAGGGATTTTTCAAACTGGCTGTTAAATATAGCTATTACTAAAAAGGAAATTATGTAAACTTAATAATGAAATAAATGATATTAAAAATAAAGGAAATAAATACTCAAAACTCATCTTGTCTCAGTTATGTTACTCTGTGTAATTATTATCTCTGCTCCTGAGGTTACTTATGTTTATTTTGTCTGTGTGGTGAAAATTACATGTTGTGTGCTACTGCTCATCTCTTCCCAGTTCTGCATCCAATGACATCACGTTGGTAGCTCGAAAAGGCCACAGTGGGGGTATTTACACTATTGAAATCAGCAAAAATGAAAAATTAATGCTTAAGTTATTGTTTCTGTGCTACTGCTCATCTCTTCCCAGTTCTGCATCTAATGACATCACGTTGGTAGCTCGAAAAGGCCACGGTGGGGGTATTTACACTATTGAAATCAGCAAAAATGAAAAATTAATGCTTAAGTTATTGTTTTGTTGATTGTCTATCTAGACCTAAGAAAGTGATGAAGAAAATGTTAATAATAAAGATTAAACTTGAACGTGTAGTGTCTTTATCTGTTTTGTTGTGAACGGCACAAATAAATTGAGAAAGTATTCTTCCAGTATTAGGAAACTGTTATCTGGTTCAACAAAGAAGTTGTTCACATCACTGACAAACTAGTGAAGTTTCAACATACATTTTAATGATTTCACATTCATCTTACTCATTAACCTTAACCAGAACATCAACCAAAATTCAAGTAAGAGCTACATCCAGAGAACCAGCGGTTAAACATTTACCAGCACTCCATGGCTGGAACCTAAAGAGGAAGGAAGTCATGTATGTGACTTTGGGACTAGAGTTGGTTTGTGTTAGAAAGCAACAGCAAAGAACTCACTTTACTGTGTTGCAAGGGTCAACAGAGCATCTCCAGACCCTGACTCTAGCTTCTGCCTCCCTCATGCTCAAATTAAACCTGCCTTACACCATGTTCAAATTAAACCTGTCTTGCACCTTCAACTCACTTTGATAATATTTGTTATTTTGCGTGTGGTTTTCTTAAGTCTAGTGATGCTTATTTAATCCTACAAACAATAGATGGTTGGTAGATTACATTTTACCTTCCATTCAGTGTGTTACAGACTTTTTGGACAATCGCTAGTGCCCACACACTCAGTATCTCCTAATTCTTCCCTTCTCCCATTATTTACCAGGAGGTTGGAATTTGCAGACCTTCTCCTCAGCTAATTTTCAGAATCCTAATGAACAAATGTGGATTTGTATTACACCCACCTTGCTAGGTCATATTCTTACTTCAGTATACCAGGGTGCTCCAGCTTCTCAAAGATTAATCATTCTAAGGAAAACTAGTCAAAATAAGCTGAAATTGGTAGTTAGCTATCTTGAAGACAAGAGAGGCAGCAGGAATTTTTATAACACTGGGTTGAGGAAATTGGACATGGCCCACCAGCTCAGAAAAATAATTTTACTGAATCACTTCTTGCCAGCCATGACATTGTTGGCTACTAAGCTGGTGGTGTATTTTAGATGAATAGAGAAAAATCTAATTAATATAGACTCCATTCGTATGTAATTTGAACAAAGGCTGGTTTGGAGTTTACCTGTATATCATTCACGAAGAGCAAAGATTACTAATCAACGAGTCAAGCAGTAAGAGGGAAGCAAGAGTTCAAAAATTTTCAAGTGCATTAGCAGAATGCTTATAAATGGTTTTGCTTGCTAATGTTGCTAACTAAGCTAACCAGAAATGCAGATCTTTTAGGCTTCTATTTGGCAGAACTGTAACAGTCACTAGGTGTATTCAACTTACTAGGAAATGATGCAATTGCATATCTTTAAAATTGCCTATGTTTCAGATTTTTCACTAATTCAGATTGGCATTTTTCTTCAAGTAGACTTAATTAGGCATTATGCTGTATAGACTTGGGGATAGTTCACAACTACGTGTGCGTTAGAGGGAAAGAGTCCTCGGTCTCCTCCTCCGTTCACTTGACCACTGCCTTTCTCAGTCTTGTCTCTCTACCTACTACTTTTCATTCTACCACTGGACATGGCTCTCTCTGCCAAGAGTTAAACCCAGCAACAAATGATCCATAGCTTCTTCAAGACAATATTTTCCCTGTCTCAGGGGCCAGTGTGGAGAGATTCAGTGCAGCAGATAGTGGAGGTGACAAACACAGCAGGGCTACCTTTCCTCTCACACTTCCTCACTTCCTCTAAGGACTTCGCTGTGCCAAGTTGTACAGCCAACAAGAATTATATCAGAGGAGGACATTGAAAACTTTCTTCAAAGCATTACATTTCCCATGGCTCAATAGAAATATATCCAACATGTTTAACTGCTGTCAGATAGCCACTGTGTGAGCCATCAGCATTCCTCTGGAACATTTCCTGGCTTTGTCTCTGTGTCCTCAGCTTACCTTCTCTTCTGACTTCCTCACGGTGAATCTCAGCTCATCTTCTGGAAACCCTCTCCACAGGGTATAGACTGGCCTCAGCATCCAATCTCTTTTACCCAATAGTTCATTTCTCCAAGTTTGAGTGATACAGTCTAGAAATACGCCATAGGGGCTCTGTGGAGACAGTCGACGATGGCCTTTGAAAGGACTGAGAGAATAGTCTAGGGTGGACTTGAGCCCTCAGACTTCTTTCTCCTTCACATCTTTCCACTATGATGAGCTGCAGATATGCACTTTATATTCCTTGTTGAGAGATTAACTGTTTTCTCTCTACCCTGCTCGCTCTCTCTGTCTCTCTCAAACACACATACAACAACAGCAACAACAGATAACCTCTGAGGACAAACATAAATTCTCAGAGATAATATAGTATAGTACAAACCTGCAAAATAGGAGAATATTCACAACTACATTATAATTTTTGATGCTACTTCTCTCAAAATAAAATATTTCACATAATTATGCAAAGCATAGTTTTTGCACCTTTATTTCTTCCTCTCCATTCCTTCCAAATTTTGCCCCTTTAGTTCCATCAAGGATAAAAAACAATCAAATGGTATACACCTCTTAAAGAAAGGACTCAGTGACACAAGTCCCAATTTGTACGGGCTTCACCATGCTCTCAAATGAGTTATCAGTCATTTCCTAATACTCTGGGCTAGATAAAGTTTAGACTTCCATTGCACAACTCTTTCCAGTAAAGCAATCTCCTTCTCATTCTTTACAACTGAATATCTTAGATTTTTCCTAACTCCTAAACTAATACTCTGGGCTAGATAAAGTTTAGACTTCCATTGCACAACTCTTTCCGGTAAAGCAATCTCCTTCTCATTCTTTACAACTGAATATCTTAGATTTTTCCTAACTCCTAAAAACAGTTGGTCACTCATCTCTCTGTGCTCCCATGTTACTTTGTACATATCTCCTCTATATTTCTGGTCATCTGGTAACTTCTCCTTTGTGTATTGGTCTAGACTGTCTTGTCCAATAAGGTAGTCACTAGCTGCATGTGGGTACTTAAATTTAAATTAATTAGAAACAAATAAATATTCATTTCATTAGTTGTGTGAGTCATATTTCAAATGCTTTATAGCCATTTCTGGTTAGTGGCTACCATATTGGTCAGAGAAGACACAGAACATTTGTATAATCACAGAAAGTTCTATTGGACAGCTCTGGTCTGGACTTTAGACTGTGAACTCTTAGTAATCTTTGCATTGCCTGTCCTTAGTATAGTGCCTGTGATAGGTGCTGAACAAATGCTCGATGAATAAATGAATAAAGAAGAACTTCTTTATGCTGGTTCTGCACTCTGAAATAAGTTTTTCATAAATATCCAATCTAGGTTTTTGTTGGATTGAGACACAGTTTCAAGAATTTATTTCTGAAGTTTTAAGACTTCAGCAGAAATGATTTTTGGACAAAGAGGAGGACCTTGCCTGGCAAATAAAACAGAAAAGGGAATTCAAGGAAGATGAACAGAGACAGGGAAAAAAAAAATTAGGTTTAGAGAAAATTGACAGTTTTAAAGTTAATGATAGTAACTATTATTGAGCACTTAGAATGTGCTAGGCACTCTTCCACATACCTTACGAATATTATCTCACTTAATTTTCAGGGAATATTATCTCCATTTTACCAGCAGGATCAGAGGCACAGAGAGGTTAAATGACTTGCTCAGGTAACTCAGTAAGTGACAGAGTCATGATTCAAGCCCAGGAAGTCTGACTTCAAAGCCTGGGCTCTGAATTAACAAGTAAGGCCACCTCTCCCTATGAGTAGGAAAGGCTGAGAGATTAGGCTGGAGAGGAAGTAAGAGCCAGATCATGATGGGACTTGCAGGGAACCATGAAAAGTCTGAACCTTATCCTGTAGCTCTGAAAAGAACTTTAAAGAAAGAAAATAACTTGGGATGTTTGTTTTGGGAATATCACNCCTGGCAAATAAAACAGAAAAGGGAATTCAAGGAAGATGAACAGAGACAGGGAAAAAAAAAATTAGGTTTAGAGAAAATTGACAGTTTTAAAGTTAATGATAGTAACTATTATTGAGCACTTAGAATGTGCTAGGCACTCGCCTGGCAAATAAAACAGAAAAGGGAATTCAAGGAAGATGAACAGAGACAGGGAAAAAAAAATTAGGTTTAGAGAAAATTGACAGTTTTAAAGTTAATGATAGTAACTATTATTGAGCACTTAGAATGTGCTAGGCACTCTTCCACATACCTTACGAATATTATCTCACTTAATTTTCAGGGAATATTATCTCCATTTTACCAGCAGGATCAGAGGCACAGAGAGGTTAAATGACTTGCTCAGGTAACTCAGTAAGTGACAGAGTCATGATTCAAGCCCAGGAAGTCTGACTTCAAAGCCTGGGCTCTGAATTAACAAGTAAGGCCACCTCTCCCTATGAGTAGGAAAGGCTGAGAGATTAGGCTGGAGAGGAAGTAAGAGCCAGATCATGATGGGACTTGCAGGGAACCATGAAAAGTCTGAACCTTATCCTGTAGCTCTGAAAAGAACTTTAAAGAAAGAAAATAACTTGGGATGTTTGTTTTGGGAATATCACTGGGGTTGTAGAATGAAGGGTGGATTTCAGGAGGCAGATGTACCACCAAGGGGTTTCCTATATAAAAACTAGAAAATAATTGATGTGAGTAGTGTGCAGGGGGTGGAATGGTAAGGAGTTGGTGTGAGAGAAATTTGGTTCTTAGAAGTGACAATATTGACAATTTTTTAATGTGTGGGTGAGGAAAAGAAAGGACTGACAATGGCCAGGTTTCTGCTCTCGGTGCTTTATTGGTGGGGAGATATTTCAATGATGTTGGAAACACCTTAGAAAGAATGAATATGGGTGGGGAATGGGAGGCAATAGATGCTGAGTGTAATTTTTAGATATGTGGATTTGGAGGTGTTCGTGAGATATTTAGTGGGGATGGCCAGTGGGTAATTGCAAGTTTGAATGTGAAGCTTGGGAGAATGCTGGAGACTTTTGTTTTTAAGCAAAAATTGGTAGTGGAAGCTGAAGAGAGAAAGCACGTGAGGCAAGAAGTATGGAAAGAGAAGACCGGTACATCAACATTTAAAGACCATGTAGAAGAGGAGGTGACAAACAGATGGAGAAGGGATGTTAGAGAGAGGAGGAGAAAGAGGAGCCCTAGGAAAATTGCTGCCTTATCTCAATGCTCAGACATTCCCCTTTGATCAGGTGTTACAGTATGGAGTGGATTGAATTATGTCCCACAAAACTCATTGAAGCTTGAATTGTGTCCCCCAAGTTTTAAGTATTAGAAACTTAGCCCCCACTGAGACTGTAAGAAGGTGGGAAATCCTATTATGGTAATTGAAAGGTGGAGACTTGAAGAAGTGATTAGATTGTAGGGCCCTGCAGTAGTGAATGGATCAAAAATGGTGTGGTTCTGAGGGCTTTTAAAGAAGAGGAGAGTCTGTCTTGTTCTCTTCTTCTGCTTTCACCATCTTGCAATGTGAGACCCCTGGGTCGCTGTTGCTACCACCAGATGGACTTTGGACTTCCCAGCCTCGGAAACTGTCGGCAATAAATTTCATTTTCTTTATAAATCACCCAGTTCCAGGTATTTTGTTATAAGGAACAGAAACAGACTAATTCACTGTATTCAGCCATCCTGCAAATTTGGGCTCATGCACGCCGTTACCAGGCATTATCAGCTTTGGATATTGTTGTCTTGAATCTGGTCTATTGCTTTGCTCTGGGACTTGGATTCTTGCAGATATCCTGTTTTACCAGAATGTTTGGCCAATACATGACTTACTCAAGTGATATAACCTCTCTGGGACTTAATTTCTCATTTGGAAAATATCAGACAAACCAGACCAGTAATTTTCAAGTTTGTTTTTTTTTTAGCCATAGAGTCCTTTTCTCAAATGGAATAGTTTGTGTAGCCTCAGTATATTAAACAGAAAAAAGGTATAGCCGTTTTGGTTGAAATGGGGCCGAGTGTAACCAGAACCTGTGCTCTTAAATATCATGCTGTCTCCACAAATGTTTTTAGAATTAAACTTAAGGCTTTGTTTGAATATATCCAGGTCCTGATAGCTCATTTAAACAGAGAAGTGTGGTTTGGCCGACATTATTTCCGAACTTTGATGATGATGATATTCTTTTGTGGCGGGCACTGTTGGTTGCTTATCTAACAGCTTTTACTTGCCAATGCCATATTTCATTTCTCCCCACCTTTCAACTTTTCATTGTTGGCAGAGTTCTGAATTTTTTTTTCTTGCCTTTTAAAAGTGAACTTCTTCCCAGTTCCAGGGTATAAATCGTAACTGGTCTAAGTCAATCCCAGTGGCCTCACTCTCTCTGCCAGTGATGTAGTTAGGAAAGGGTCGATCATGTAACTCAATCTTGGCCTATAGGGCAAATGGTAATTCTGCTGAGGATTTTCTGGGAAATGCTTTTCTCATTAATAAAAAAAAGCTGTGTAGAGAAAATACTCCCATTATTAGCCGGCTGTTGTCAGCTACCTGTGATGTCTAAAATGCTCTAGCCATCTTGCGATGTTGCAGGGGGAGGGGGTATATTCATGCTGAGAATAGCGGAGCAAAGGAAGAAAAGAACCTGGAGGCTTAAAGATCTTATTATGTAGCTGAAATAACTTGCCCAAAGCTTCCCTTTCCTTGGGATTCTTGTTGTGTGATATAATACAATTTTTTATTGTTTAGACCTCTGTCAGTTGGATTGTCTATTACTTGCAGCTAAAAGAATCATAACTGATTCTACTCCTCTTTGGCATAAAGGTTGTGATCCTGGAAATCCATTCATTCTTTTATATGTTAAATAAATATTAATTGAACACATATGTGCCAGGCATTGCCTAGGTGCTGAGAATATAGTAGGAAAATGCACAGATAAGGAGCTAACATCATGGAATGCAGTAAAAACCGTGAGAAACTTATTGTGCATGAAGCATAGTGAGTAAGGGAGAGAGTGTTGTGAGTTTCAGTGAGAGAGATCGGCAGGGACCAAATTACGCAAGGTATTATAGGTCAGGTTGAAGATTTTTTTTGTAAATTTAATTTTATTTTGTCAATAAACAATGTAGCTGATTATTGTGGCCCATTACCAAAACCTCCCTCCCTCCTTCCTCTCCCCCCTCCCTCCCAA
>NW_007726828.1:140368-141402 GCF_000696425.1 Galeopterus variegatus
ATTCTGTTAGCTAGTATTTTATTGAGGATTTTTGCACCTATATTAATCAAGGATATTGGTCTGTTTCAGTCTTTTGGAATAGTTTATAGAGAATTGGTGTCAATTCCTCTCTGAATGTTTGGTAGAATTCTGCTGTGAATCCATCTGGTTCTGGGCTTTTCTTTGTTGGGAGCCTTCTGATAACAGCTTCAATCTCTTTTATTGTTATTGGTCTATGCAGATTTTCTACATCATCTTGGCTCAGTTTTGGTAGTTTTTGTGTGTGTCCAGAAATTTATCCATTTCCTCCAGATTTTCAAATTTGTTGGCATATAGTTGTTTATAGTAGTCTCTAATGATTCCTTGTATTTCAGAGGTATCAGTTGTAATATCACCTTTTTCATTTCTATTTTGTGTTATTTGGATCTTCTCTCTTCTTTTTTTAGTTAGCCGTCCTAATGGCTTGTCAATTTTATTTATCTTTTCAAAAAATCAACTTTTTGATTCATTGATCTTTTGTATTTTTGGGGGGCTTCAATTTCATTAAGTTATGCTCTGATTGTAATGATTTCTTTCTGTCTGCTAGCTTTGGATATGGATTGCTCTTGTTTTTCTAGTTCTTTAAGGTGAAGTATTAGGTTGTTCACTTGCCATCTTTTAATTCTTCTTAAGTAAGCATTTAATGTGATAAATTTCCCTCTTAGTACTTCTTATGCAATATCCCACAGGTTTTGGTATGATGTACCATTGTTTTCATTTGTTTCAAGAAGTTTTTGATTTCCTGTTTGATTTCTTCTTGAACCCATATGTCATTAAGTAGAATGCTGTTTAATTTCCTTTTTTTGTATAGTTTCCAGAATTTCATTTGTTATTGATTTCTAATTTTAATCCATTGTGGTCTGAGAAAACACATGGGAAAATTCCAATTTTTTTTGAATTTCTTGAGAATTTATTTGTGACCTAACATATCATCTATCTTGGAGAATGATCCATGTGCTGATGAAAAGAATGAATATTCTGAGGTTGTTGAATGGAATGTTCTGTAGATATCTGCC
>NW_007726828.1:142220-142749 GCF_000696425.1 Galeopterus variegatus
CTGATTTACTGTTTGTCTTCTGTATTTGTTGGTTCCTTGGATTGTAGATAAACTTTTTTTTCTTTTTGTCTTCATCGTTGGCGTTTTTATTTTACTAGTGGGTTTTGATTTTTCTTGAGTTCTTATGGCAGTGGTAGTTATTTTTCAGGTACCAAACCCAGTACTCCCTTGAGATTTTCTTGTAAGGGTGGTCGTGTGGTTGTAAACTCCCACAGTTTTTGTTCATCTGAGAAATATACCATTTTCCCTTCATTTTGGATGGATAGCCTTGTGAGGTAGAGTATTCTTGGCTGGCAATCTCTGTCTTTTAGTCTTTTAAATATGTCATCCCATTCCTTTCTGGCTTTAAAGGTTTGCGATGAATAGTCTGATGTTAGTCTGATTGGGGTCCCTTATAGGTGATTTGATGCTTCTCTCTTGCAGCTTTTAAGATTGTCTCTTTTTCTTTGAGTTTTGCCAATTTGACTGTAACGTGCTTGGAGAGGACCTTTCTGGGTTGAATACATTTGGGGATCTTTGAGCTTCCTGA
>NW_007726828.1:143587-146708 GCF_000696425.1 Galeopterus variegatus
TTGTCTGATATCTCTCTTAGATTTTCTTCAATGTTTTTCATTCTTTTTTCTTTTTTCTTTTGTCTGCCTGTGTTATTTCAAGGAGCCCATCTTCAAGGTCAGAATTTCTCTCTCTGCTTCTGCAAGCCTGCTGGTTAAACTTTCTGTTGTGTTTTTTATTTTGTTGATTGAATTCTTCAGCTCAGCAAGCTCTGCCACATTCTTTTTCAGTGCATTGATTTCTTCATACATTTCTTCTTTCAGGTCCTGTATACTTTTCCTCATTTCATCGTGTTGTCTAGCTGAGTTTTCTTATATCTCACTTAGTTTCCTTAGAATTATCACTTGAAATTCCTAGTCAGACATTTCAAGGGCTTCTTGTTCTATAGGATCTAGATCTTGAGAGTTATTACCATTTGGTGTTACACTTTCTTGATTTTTCATTTTTCTGGTATCTTTCCTTTGATGTTTAGTCATTGTGGCAAGGGATTTCATGGTCCACTGGTTTGACACTATTGTCTGGCTAGGAATCTGCTGGGGCTGCCAATTTGGCATGGCTGCCCCAGTGTCTGCTCAGTCGCCTGCTGGTAGCTCAGGCTTGTGGTTGCCGTGGGTCTTGGGCCTCTCTGGGGAGATGCCTCTCTGGTTGGCATGCAGTTGGCCAGGCTGGGGTTGAGGTCCAGTGTTGGCGAGGCCTACATGCTCGGTCATGAGCAGGCGCTGCAAGATGCGTGGTCTCCACGGATCTTGGGACTCTCCAGGGAGGTTCCTCTCTGATTGGTGTGCACTTGGCTGGGCTGGGGATGGAGTCCGGCGGTGGCGAGGCCTACCTGCTTGGTCATGCACTGGTACTACTGGGCACGTTGTCTCTGTGGGACTCAGGCCTCTCCTGTGGGGTGGCTTTCTGGTTGGCACACACTTGGCCAGGCTGGGGATGGGGTCCAGCAGAGGCAAGGTCTACCTGCTTGGTTGCGCACTGGCCAGAACATTTTGAATTTTATTTCAACAAGGGTAGGAAGGACTGAAGACTTTAAAATGAGAGAGACTTAATCAGATTTGCATTTTAAAAAGATACTTTGGCTTCTGTGTAGAAATTGCATTGACAAAAGTCTAGAGAAGAGGCAGAAAGGACAATTATTTGCAGTAGTCCAGTGAGTGATGAAGTTGGTTTGAAGTAGGATAATAGTCATAGAAATGGAGATAAATATGTGACTTCAAGTTATAATTTAGTGGCAGAATCATTCAGATATGGTGATCAATTGGACCTGGGTAGTAAAGCAGAGAGAATTGTTAACTCCCAAGTTTCTGGCCTTGGATGGAAGGTGGTACAGTAAGAAACACTGGAGGAGGAGCAGAGTGGGGTAGCAAGAGTTCAGTTTTGGACATGTTAATTTGAGATCACTGTGAGAGATGCAAGTGGAAATTTTAATATGAAAAGTGCAGATGCAAGCCTGAATCTCTCTACAAAAGTATACAAGAGATAAAGAATTTAAACTGTCTGATATTCCACTAATGATAACAGATTTGAGATTTGTAGTCAAGATTTCTGTGCCCAGCATCCAAACACATGCAATTGCAAGATGTGTGCTTATGGGGTCTTTAACCAGATTTTTGACCATAATGAGGAACAGATATATCGGGGAATTGAGTCTGCGCTCTCAGTCTCTCGATAGCCTTTTAATAATGTGGACTAACCTGCATCGACATATCATAGACACTGCTGTTGAAACAATTCTCAAAATATACCCCCAATTCTACTTCTATTGCCTATTTTCACTGCTACTGTCCTATTCCAGGCCACTATCATATTTCATCTGGACCAATGCCATAGGCTTCTAATGTTTCTTGGTGGAGATGGCAACAATGCAGTTGGTTGTTTTTGGGGTCAGGAGAAAATTTGGGATTAGAGATGTAAACTTAGGGTCACTAAAATGAGATAGGAATTAGTAGAGAAGCAATCAGGGCAGTGGTGTTCCAAGAAGGGGAGATGTGCAAAAGCAAGGAAACATGAAATGGTATTGGTCTGGAGAAATACAAGTAAAAAAGAAAAATAACATTAACTGAGTATATAGTCACGTGTTGCTTAAAAATAGTGATATGTTAGGAGAAATGTGTCATTAGGTGATTTTGTTGTTTTTGAACATCATGGAGTGTACTTACAAACACCTAGGTGGTGTAGCCTACTACACACCTAGGCTACATAGTATGGCCATTTTAATCTTGTGGGACCACTGTCGTATATGGAACATCATTATGTGGGGAATGATTGTAATTAGTCACTGAGATAAATGCTTTTTTTAAAAAAAATTGACACATTGTAATTATACATGCTTATGGAGTACAATCTGATGTTTTAATACATATATATGTTGTATAATAATTCTGTTAGGTAATTAATGTATTGATCACCTTATGCATTTATTATTTCTTTGTGGCAAAAGCATTCAAAAGCCTCTCCTCTAGCTATTATGTAATATACAAAACTTGACTGTTAACCATATCACCCTACTGTGCAATAGAACATCAGAACTTATTCCTCCTATCTGACTGTGTCTAATTGTAATTTTGTATCCATTGGCTAATCTCTCCTTGTTTTCCCTCCCTCTCTCCCCTGCCCAGTCTACTGTTCTGCTCTTTGCCTCTATAATATCAACCTATTTTTTTTAGGTTCTATATATGAGTGAGATCATGTGGTACACCTGGCTTACTTTCATGTAACATAATGTCTTCCTAGTCCATCCATATTGCTACAAATGACAGTATTTTATTTTTTTATGGCTGAGTAGTATTCTATTGTGTGTATATATACATAAATCCCATTTTATTTTTCTCCATTCATTCATTGTTGGACAGTTAGGTTGATTAATATCTTGGCTATTGTAAATTGTGCTGCACTAAACATGGGACTGCAGAAATATCCTTGGCACTTACTTCATTTCCTTTGGGTGTATACCCAGTAGTCAGATTGCTAGATCAAATGGTAGTTCTATTTTAATTTTTTGAGGATCTCTATACTATTTTCCATAATGGCTGTCCTAGTTTACACTCTCACCAACAGTGTGCAAGTGTTTCCCTTTCTACATATCTTCACCAACACTTTTTTCTTTTGTTTTTGTTTTTGATAATAGCCATTCTGTCTGGC
>NW_007726828.1:147000-173266 GCF_000696425.1 Galeopterus variegatus
TTTTTTTTAGGTTCTATATATGAGTGAGATCATGTGGTACACCTGGCTTACTTTCATGTAACATAATGTCTTCCTAGTCCATCCATATTGCTACAAATGACAGTATTTTATTTTTTTATGGCTGAGTAGTATTCTATTGTGTGTATATATACATAAATCCCATTTTATTTTTCTCCATTCATTCATTGTTGGACAGTTAGGTTGATTAATATCTTGGCTATTGTAAATTGTGCTGCACTAAACATGGGACTGCAGAAATATCCTTGGCACTTACTTCATTTCCTTTGGGTGTATACCCAGTAGTCAGATTGCTAGATCAAATGGTAGTTCTATTTTAATTTTTTGAGGATCTCTATACTATTTTCCATAATGGCTGTCCTAGTTTACACTCTCACCAACAGTGTGCAAGTGTTTCCCTTTCTACATATCTTCACCAACACTTTTTTCTTTTGTTTTTGTTTTTGATAATAGCCATTCTGTCTGGCATGAGGTGGTATCTCATTGTTGTTTTGAATTGCACTTCCCTGATGATTAGTGATGTTGAGCATGTTTTCATATGTCTGTTGCCCATTTGTTTGTCTTCTTTTTAGAAATGTCTGTTCAGATCTTTTGTCCATTGTTCAATTGGGTTTGCTGTTGAGTTGTTTAAATTCCTTATATATTCTTGATATTAACCCCTTGACAGATGTTTGTTTGCTGTTGAATTGTTTAAGTTCCTTATATTCTTGATAGTAACCCCTTGTTGGATATATAGTTTGCAAATATTTTCTCCCATTTGTTAGGCTGTCTCTTCACTCTGTTAACAGTTAGTTGCCTTTGATGTGCAAAAGCTTTTTAGTTTGATGAAATCCCACTTGTCTAGTTTTGCTTTTAGTGCTTGTGCTTTTGAAATCTCATTTAAAAAATCCTTGTTTAGCCCCATGTTGTGGATCATTTCTCTTATGTTTTCCTTTAGTAGTTNTTGTCCATTGTTCAATTGGGTTTGCTGTTGAGTTGTTTAAATTCCTTATATTCTTGATAGTAACCCCTTGTTGGATATATAGTTTGCAAATATTTTCTCCCATTTGTTAGGCTGTCTCTTCACTCTGTTAACAGTTAGTTGCCTTTGATGTGCCAAAGCTTTTTAGTTTGATGAAATCCCACTTGTCTAGTTTTGCTTTTAGTGCTTGTGCTTTTGAAATCTCATTTAAAAAAATCCTTGTTTAGCCCCATGTTGTGGATCATTTCTCTTATGTTTTCCTTTAGTAGTTTCATTGTTTTGGGTTTTACATTTAAATCTTTAATCCATTTTGAGTTGATTTTTATATATGGTTAGAGGTAGGGGTCTAGTCTCATTCTTCTGCATGTGGATTTTCCCAGCACCATTTACTGAAGAGACTGAGATAAACACTTATACCTTAGAGAAGGTAAGTAATCTGCGTAAGGTGACAGAATTAGGTCTTTGAGAATAATACGGTATATTGTTATTTAATCAATGAGGCTTAAAATATGTATGGGTTTGGCAGGTAGTTGGGGGTGGATGAGAGATTAATGCTTACAAATAAGGCTGATTCAGGGGCAAGTATATGGTCAATCTTGTATGCTACACAGGTATTTTGTGCTGCAACTCAATTTTCTTGAGCCTGTATCAGAGAAAGCATGGGTGATGATGAGAGAAACATAATTCAAACTCAGCAAATAATTATTAAGAATCTATTGTGTAAGTTCTGGATGGTACAAAGGGCTCTGGCCTTTGAGATGATAATCTGGTAGAAAAAACAACACACACAAACAGTACAACGTGGCATGAGAAGACTGAGGGCTTTAAAGTCAGGATATGTTGGAAATGAAGATGTTCCACAAAAGGGTGCATGAAGAGTGAAAAACATGTAGAAAGTTTTGTGAATATGTGAGCAAGTATGTTGTCTGTGCCAAACAAGAGGAAAGGACTGAAATTGCCAGTAGAGTGTGTGGTGGGATCAGAAAGGGATGAAGACTGAATTTGTGAGTAATTGAAAGACACTCTAATTAAACCCAACAAATAAAGATTTAGACTTAAAGCAGATAAATTAGGGTAAGGTTAATATTTGGTTTCACGAAATTATTCACATAGAATAAATAAGCACTGTGCTCTCTGCAAAGAGAGGATTTTATTTTAAAAATTTTCTTTATTCAACTCTTCATCACTCACATGAAGCAAGGTCTAGATTTCAAACGCACACATAGCACTAGCACTTTCTTTTCTCCTTTGGTGCACATGGCTATACTGCTATGTCTCATTTGTAGCAGTTCAAAGACAAGCAGGGGGGCACACACAAAGCAGCTTAAAAATGTAGGTAACGAAAGGAGAGTGATAGCCTGAGCAGGTAGTTGGGCGCCTGCTTTGGGGCAAGCTGATCACTTTGCTTTATAGGCTAAGGTCATTCTGATAATGTTGGTCAAAATCTGCCCAAGGGAAGCAAACTGCTTTTATCTGTACTGCCGCTGGTTGGCAAACCATCATACTGGTTTTGTGTTTGTTTATTAATTCTCCGTTAAATCTGGATAATACTATAAGCATAAAGCAGCAAGCTTAAAATCAGAAAAATTTTGGAATTAACTCTGAAATCATGAATATATCTTAAAGGAGAAGAGAAAGCAAAATTGAGTCTGTCAAAACTAGACATTTCTGCTAGAAAAAATCGGGAGATTCCTAAGGTAAAAATAATAAAGTTACATTTTGATAGTCTGAGATTCAGAATAAGCAGGAGAAAAGAAAGTCTAAAGATCTTAATACTCATTTAATAACTTGTTTAGTGTCTATTAAAAATTTTGCAGAATTACAAACTGCATTCTAAAGTGGTATGTTTATTGGAAATATAGGTTTATGCCTCTCCCCTGACCCCTGTCCACCGTGAGCTTCATAGATTAGAGGTATATACTGTATTGTGTGTGTGTGTGTGTGTTTAAAGCTTTTGCTAAATTGGATTTTTTCGTAGCAATCTTACAGGAGGATTTGTAGAATCCTTTCCAGATATGATATTACATTATTGTAAAAGCTTTACTCCTCTTATCTTTGTGGGCAGAAGGGTCACAATGGACTGCATATGAGGATTAAAATCAGCCTGCCCCAGAGCAGAATAAAATAATACAAAACATTTTAACAAACACTGAAGGTCCTGGTTTGCCTTTATCTTTTACCTCTGAGATTTCAGAAAATGTTCTGAGAACATCATTTGGAGGAAAGCAGAAATCAGATATAAAAATTCCTGTGGCCACAAAAGCTGAACTTATGTAAAACATTGATCTTAAGTTTCAGGGACCACTTCAATTCTTTTTTTTTTTTAAATCATAGAAATGTTCTGAGCTCTTCTTGAATTGAGAAAATAGGGCACCCCAAGGTTCTGCCCTAAGGTCTTCTCTCTCCTCTTTTTCATAGAGCTCATTTGCCTTCCCTGGTTTCCTTTGTAACCTGCAAGTGAGGATCTAGGCAGTTTCCAGTCACACTTCTGAGCTTGCCTTTCATCCTGGATCATCCTACTGGGATCATCCTGGGAGGCTCTAATTGGAAGTTCTGAAAATGCCTTTCATCCAGGGTGGCTAAAACACAGACCAGCCCCATTAGTACTAAATTGTTATTGCTAAAGCTTTTGTGGGAAAGTATTAATTCAAGAATATATTAACAGCGTGATCTGGGATGAATATGATTCTTTCCCTCCAATGTTACAACCTAAGAATTGTGCTGGCTTGCCAGTGCCCTGGAAAATTAGTAAGAGCATCTCTTGCTACCTCCATTCAAAGAGACAGATGTTTTGTGTGTCATTAAGATATTGGTAAGTTATAAGTAATTAAGGTATAGTAATTATTAAGGTATAAGTAATTAAGATATTGGTAAGAGAGTTTTTTTTAAAGACTCCAAATTACAATGAGCAGCATCTGACATTGATTTTTAAAATATATATATATATATACACACACACACATATATTTATTTTTATTTTTCAAAATGTAATTATATGTATCTGAGCAGTACAGCTCTGAATGTTGATACCTGTGTGCATTATGTCATGCTCAAATCAGGATAATTAGTATATTTAACATTACACAACCTAATCATTTTTTGTGGCCCTTTCCTTTACCAACTTCTCACTAGCTTCCACTCCCACTCCCCCTTTCCCACCTCTGGTAGCCTCAGTTCTGTTCTCTCCTTTTGAAAGTTCAACGAATCATTGTGATTGTTGTATCTTTCTTTCTTTTTTTATTTATGAGTTTATTTTTTAATTCCTACTTATGAGTGAGGACATGCGGCATTTCTCCTACGCCTGGCTTATTTCACTTAACATAATTTTCTCTAAGTTCATCCATGTTGCTGTGAATGGCAGAATTTCATTCCTTTTTATGGCACAGAAGTATTCCATTGTGTATGCATACCATATTTTCCTCATCCAGTTGTCCGTCAATGGACATTTAGGTTGGTTTCATAATTTGCTATTGTGAATAGAGCTGTGATAAACATGGGAGTGCAGGTATCCCTTCAAAATGATGATTTCCATTCCTTTGGGTATATACCCAGAAGTGGGATTGCCGGATTGTATGGCAGTTCTATCTGTAGTTGTCTGAATAACTTCCATACTGTTTTCCATATTGGCTGCACTAATTTACAGTCCCACCAACATTGTAGGAGGTTTACAGTGTAGGAGGGTTCCCCTTTTACCACATCTTTGCCAGTATTTGCTATTCTCTGCCTTTTTTATAATGCCAGTCTAACTGGGGTGAGGTGATATCTCAATGTGGTTTTGATTTGCATTTCCCTTATGCTTAGTGATGTTGAACACTTTTCATGTTATCTGGACTCCAGATGCAGGACCCTCTTGATGATGTTTTGCAGAGCTGGTTGTGTTGGGGTGAACTCCCTCAGTTTTTGTTTGTCTGAGGAATACACTATTTCTTTCTCGTTTCTAACGGGTAGCCCTGCTGGACATAGTATTCTTGGCTGGCAGTTGTTTTCTTTTAGTATTTTGAATATATCATCCCATTTTTTTCTGGCCTGTAGTGTTTCTGTTGAGAAGTCTGCTGTTAGTCTGATGGGGACTCCCTTACAGATGACCTGATGCTTTTCTCTTCTGTTTTTAAGATTCTCTCTTTGTCTTTGAGCTTTGCCAGTTGAGTGTAATGTGTTTCTGGGAGGACCTTTTTGGACTGAATCTGTTTGGGGACCTTTGAGCCTCCTGGATTTGAAGGTCCATGTCTCTCCCTATACCTGGGAAGTTTCCCATTATTATTTCATTGAATAAGTTTTCAATGGCTTTTTCTTTTTCCTCCTATTCTGGAACACCCATGATTCAAAAGTTTGTGTGCTAAAGGTTGTCTTCTAGCTCTCTTAGATTTTCTTTATTTTTTAAAACTCTTTTTCTTGTCTGCATGGGTTATTTTGAAAAGACTGTCTTCAAGATCAGAAATTCTTTCTGGGCCAGCCCGTGTCTCACTTGGGAGAGTGGTGCTGATAACACCAAGGCCACGGGTTCAGATCCCTATATAGGGATGGCTGGTTAGCTCACTTGGGAGAGTGGTGCTGATAACACCAAGGCCACGGGTTCAGATCCCTATATAGGGATGGCTGGTTAGCTCACTTGGGAGAGTGTGGTGCTGACAACACCAAGTCAAGAGTAAGATCTCCTTACCGGTCATCTTTAAGGAAAAAAAAAAAAAGAAATTCTTTCTTTGCTGCTTAATCTCTGAGTTGCTTTTTTTTTTATTTGTTAAATGAATCCTCCAGCTCCAGGAGTTCCACTATATTCTTTCTGAAGGTTTTACCTCTTTGTAAATTTTCTCCTTCAGATCCTGGATCCTGGATCCTTTTTCTTATTTCATTGTGTTGTCTAACTGGGTTTTCTTGTATCTCATTGAGTTTCCTTAATATTGTTGTTCAGAATTCCTTTTTAGTCATTTCAAGGGCTTCCTGCTCTATGGAGTCTGTACTTGAGAATTACTGTGTTCCTTTGGTGGTGTCATACTTTCTTGTTTTTTTATATTTCTGGTATATCTACACTGATGTCTTGTCATCTGGTAGAGCAGTGGCTTCTCCTATTACTCTGGAGTGGGATGTGAGGAGAGATACCTCCTCCTGTAGTTGTGCTTTATACTGAGCATTGAGTAGTGTGTTTTAGTATTGGTTCTGGGTAGATGCAGTAGTGTAGTCTCCATGTGGGTACTTTGGCTGTATAGTCGATTGAATTATGTCCCCACAAAACTCATTGAAGCTTGAATTCTGTCTCCCAACTTTTATGTATTAGAAATTTAGCCCCTGCTGTGACTGTTAAGAAGGTGGGAAATCCTATTATGGTAATGAAAAGGTGGAGCCTTGAAGAGGAGATTGGATTGTAGGACCATGCAGTAGAGAATGGATTAAAAATGGTGGTCGGGGGCTTTGAAAGAAGAGGAAAGTCTGTCTTTCTCTCTCTCTGCTCTGCCAATTCACAGTATGATTCCCTGCATCACTGAAGTCACCACCAAGACCCTCAACAGATGTGTTCCCTAGACTTTGGGCATCCCAGACTCTGAAACTGTAAGCAATAAATTTTGTTTTCTTTATCAATCACTCAGTTGCAGGGTTTTTTGTTATAAGCAACAGAAATGGACTAATACAGGCTGTATTCACTGTCACAGTTGCATGTGAGTGCCTCTGTAGCCAAGGCACTGGGGAACCTAGTGATTTCTAGTTGAGGTTAGTGACACTGCACTGGTTCATCGGGGACATGAGTGAACTCTTGAGTTCTTGGGAGGAGTGCCTTGGTGCCCTATTGCTCTGGCTGGGGTGAGTCACCCTGGGCATGCTGTTGGCACCACAGCTAGTGTTCCATGATCCTGATGGGTGCACTGGGATATATTGGAGCTCCTCAGTTTGAATGGGTGACCATGGGTGGGTCTTCTCTGCCCTCTTTCCTACAGGCAGAGGCTCTCCTGGGTCCTTGCTTCCCCAAGTTGGGGGATGGGTTGGTGGTAATTGGAAATTGTTTTCCTTAATCCATTTGAGTATCCTGGGTTTCTGCTCTCTTGGGGTGTTCTGCGTGTGTCTCTCCTCAGGCCAAGGCAGTCTTGTGGGCTGTGCATGTACTTCCCACCCCTAGGTGTGCTACCATGTGTAGTGGTGCAATTCTCCCTGTGGGTTGGGCCACTGAGTCATGGTCTGTGCTCGCTTCCCTCTTTCTCCAGGCTCCGCTAGTGACTCTCTTTCTGTCAATGCCATTGAGCAGTCAGTAGGCCGCTTAAAATGTGGTGGTGGCTGCTGCTGTGGCAAGGAGCCACTCTTGCAGTGGCAGTGGCTATGGAAGTCCACTCATGTGGCACTGGTGTCGGGAAGTGGTGGAGGCTGAGGTTTGCAGCTGGCGAGGTCCCCAAGTGCACTGCTGCCATCAGTCCAGCAACTGACTTTTAAAGTAAATAGATTAATTTATGTAGGTGAATGAAATAACCGCTACTGGGAACCCAGAGTGGTGAAGGAAAGAAAAGAGAAGAAAGTGGGTCTTTGTCCTCCTCTTCTGGACACCTCAATCAGGAAATATAGAGAAGCTGTTCCACTGTAGAGCAAAACACATTGATGAGTATTAGAAAAGCAGTGATATGCCCATGCCAAGCCATAGGGAGCAGAGAGCTGGAGTGTTCTGCAAATTAAAGAGAGGAATTGAGTTTCTGGGGGATTCCTTAGGGAGGACAGCTTGAGAAGCAGAGAAGCATGGAGTCTTTAGGGAATGTTCCATGCCTAATGTTCAAATTTTGTTTGTCATGCAATATACAGCACTCAACCTTCATGCCTTGTGTTTTAGGTAGAAGTCAAAGAAAAGGGGTCATATTTATTCTCTGACACAGAACTGAGAGGACAGAGCTAGTGTGACTAGAATAGACAAAAGCCACATCGTTTATAATCTCTCCTCTCCCAGCCCTACTTGAGGTGTGGAGAATCCCTGGTGGGATGGGTAGGGTAGCCCTTGCACTGAGTTGGGAGGTGGTGGTCAAGGAAGCACCTTCCTAATTTCAAAGTGCATCTAGGTTGCACTTGGCTGTAGGTGCCTGCTTGTTAGGCATTGTCAAAGGGAATTCCAGAAATGGTAGTAAAGAGCATACTTAGACAATGATCTTTAGAGTCACCCTGACCTGGGTTTGAATATTGGATCTGAAAATATATTATCTGTATGACTTTGGGCAAATTTTAAGACTTTCAAAAAATTCTCGACTCCTCATCTATGAATTAGGGACAATGATACTTGCTCTGAGGTCTTGTAGTGAATTATATAATACCTGTCAAACAAATGGTACTGAGCCTGGCACATGATAGGTATGGAATATACTGTAGTTTACATTAATATTGGCAGATTGGATTTCTATAATCAAACTTCAGGATATGCTAAAGCTGAGGTAGGAGTAATCATGGGAGGCGGCTCACCCATTTCTCCTCTTCCCTTTTTATCTTTGTTATCATCTTTTCTTCCTGTTATGAACTGGCACTGAAATTAAATAAGAATTGAAGTCAGGAGGTGGTTCCAGGTGAATATGGAATCACTAGTAGTGAGAGAAGAGCAAAGGGAATGGAAAGATGAGGGCTTAGCAGCCAAGAAGAGTTCAGTGGTCTTCTGGTCTAGGCAGCACTTCCTGGTGTTCACTTGGCTGATAGAGCGGGGAGCCAGCCAGGCTATCGAAGTAGCAAGTGACCTGTATTTTCATCACTGTGGGGTATTTTTTTCTTTTTTTGATATTGCTTATTAGTTTCCTAGGGCTGCCATAACAAATTAGGACAAACTTGGTATTTTTTTTTTTTCCTTTTTGTCTTTTTTTTGTGTCCGGCAACGGATCGCAACCCTTAGTGTTGCGCCCGTACCGGACTGGGACCGGCAACGGGATCGCAACCCTCGGTGTTGCTCCCACACCTCGCTCAGCCAGTGAGCGGGAACCGGTCTGTATGTGGGATCCGAACCCTCGGCAGGAGTGCCACCGCACTCCCAAGCGGCGCACTGTAGCAGTGCGCCACCGGGCTGGCCCAAACTTGGTATTTTAAAACAACTGAAATTTATTCACTCACAGTTCTGAGTGCCAGAAATCAACATGTTGGCAGGGTTGGTTTCTTCTGGAGGCTCTGAGGAAGAATCTTTTCTGTGCCTCCTTCCTAGCTTCGGGTGGCTGTTAGCAATCCTTTATGCTCCTTGGCTTGTAGACGCATTGCTCCTGTCTCTGCCTCCATCTTCACATGGCTTTCTCCTGGGTCTTCTACTTACCTGTCTCTTATAAGGACACTGTTGTTGTATTTAGGATTTAGGACTCACCCTTATCCAGGATGATCTCTTCTCAAAGTTCTTACCTTAATTGCATTTGCAAAGACCCTTTTTTTGGAATAAGGGCACATCCACAGGAACTGGTGTTAGGACTTGGATATATATATTTTTTGGAAACAAAATTCAACCCTTACTGCTTTTTATAGCAGTGATCTTGTAAGAATATAGCATGGTGATCGTGTAAGTGAGCTCTTATAAGAATATGATGTATCAAAGAGCATTAGAATAAGGCTTTTGAAATACAGATGGTAGCCCAGAAAGCACATCAGTGCACATTCTCCAACCATGATCTTATGACAATAATTATAATATTAATAACAATATTAACACAATTATAAAAATTTCAATAGCAATAATGCTTATTCAGCTTTTATGATGTCACAGACACTGTAATACCTACATGAGATGCAGTATTTCATTTAATCATTACAATCCTGCCATGGTTTCAATGTTCACCCAAGCTCATTGTTAACGCTTAATTTCCATTATGGTATTTGAAGTGTGAGGCCTTTAAGAGGTAATTGGATCATGCGAACTATGTGATCATGAATGGATTAATCCATTAATGGGTTAATGGGTTATCAGAGAGTAAACTGGGGGCTTTATAAGGAGAGGAAGAAAGCATGTGGAAACACGCTCTTGCTCAGCCCTTGCTATGTGACACCCTAAATCACCTCTGGACTTTGTACAGAGTCCCCACCAAGAAGACCCTCACCAGATGTGTTCCCTTGCCTTTGGACTTCTCAACCTGCAAACTGTAAGAAGTAAATTTTGTTTTTTCATAAATTACAGTTTCAGGTATTCTGTTATAAGCAATAGAAAATAGACTAATACAAATCCTGAGATAGATACTATTATTATCCCCATTTTACTGAAGAGAACGGGAAGCACAGTAAGTGTAAGTGCTTCAGTCAAGGACACACAGCCTAGTATATGGTAGAACTGGGACTCTGATTCTGCAGCTATGCTCTCAAAACCTGTGTGATATTGTCCCAAAGTCCCCTTTCTTTTCCCTCTCCAACTGCTCTCCCAGAAGGATTCTCTGCAGATTCCTTGTCAAGCCTCCCGCCTCCATCCTCTCTTCAACCCTCAAGCCCTCAGTGTTGGTTCTTCATGCTCAGAGCCCTGCTTTTTTTTTTTTTTTAATGGCAGAAACCATCTTCTTTTTCTTTCTGTTTTTGTGTTGGTGTTTGGACCTCATGTGCTGTACTAATCACTTTCTCAGCTCATGACACACCATCAGTGCAGATTATGCCAAGGGTCTCTCTAGTTTTACTTTATCTTATTTCATTCTTCATCACTTCATCCCCTGTCCCACTCCATTCTCCTGCCTCACTACATGCACTCAACCTAATGTGTCTCATATATACCCATAGATCTATACCTAAAAGACATACAACGTTGTTCTGTCTGTATGTGCTTATAATCTATCTTCATGGTATTGTTTTTTATATTTTATTCTATTTTTACTAGGTTTCACGTAACAGATATAGATCAAGGTCACAGTTTTGACTGCTTTGTAGTATCACATCATCTATGTTTTACTTATCTATCCTTCCACCACCTTTTGAGTGATGGACTCAGAAATTGTAATAAGAGAAATGGCACAGACCTGGTATACTTGGGATAGAGGTGACTGATAGGTATGTTACAGGCCTAACCTGTTGTGCACACATCACAGGTACACATCCAAGGTCTTCTGGAGAATCCACAAACAACTGAAATTATTTGCTTTGATTACTCGACCTACTGACCTTGTTGCTCACCCATAGCTCATCGCAAATTACCCAGAAAAACAATGTTTGTTATTTTCAAAGTGATCGGGATCTTTCCCTCTTTATTCTCTTATCCATTTCCAATATAAATCCTGGTTTTGCCTTTGTTCAATGAAATCAATCTATCATCATCATTATTATTTTTGGTTACAATAAAATAGAATGCTAATAATTAACTATTTTTGAGTTACTCTTTGATGACTCTTAGTTGGCCTTCAATCTCTACTAACACAAACAATTTTGTGATGAACCATGTGATAAATATCTTTGAATATATTCTCTATGGGCATAGACAAGAGTTTCTCTGAGAATCCTGAAGAGCAGGGTTTGAGGGTTATAGAGTAAGCACATATTCAGTTCCATTAAATACTATTCAAATTGCTTGTTAGGATAATTATATCAGTTTACAATCCTACTAACCATGCATAAGGGCTCTCTTCTCCCACATTTTTGCCCATATTGAAAGTATTTGACTTTCTGACTTTTGCCAATATTGTATTTTTCTGATTAGAGTGATATTGAACATCTTTGCACATACTCATTGGTCACTTGAATATTCTCTTCTGTGAATTGTTTGCTTACCTTAACCTTGTTGATTTTCAGAAATTTCTTGTATAATATATATATATATTCCTTGTTAGTTTTCGACATTGTGACTATTATCCTCCTTATCTGTCACCTATATATTAACTTTGCTTATAGAGTCCTTTCTTTTAATAAGTTCTTAATTTTAATATATTCAAATCTAACAGCTTTTGACTTTTGGTTTGCACTTTTTGGGGAGTACCATTTTAGAAAGCCTTCTCCATCTCAAAGTTGAGGCTATCTCTTACATGTCCTTCGTTAACTTTATTGTTTTCCCTTTCCCATTTATTTTTTTATATAGCTCTGTTGAGATGTAATCAATGTACAACCAGTGGCACATATAACATAACAACATGATGAGTTCTAATGTACGTATACACTCATGAAGCCATCACCACAAGCAACAAAATAATTTCCATCACTCCCATATTTTCTTCACATTCTTTGTAATCCATTGTTCTTTCCACCCCACGCACTGGCAACTACTAGTCTGGTTTCTGTCACTATAGAGTAGTTTTAAATATCTAGAATTTTATATAAATGAAAACTTGCAGTATGTAATCTCTTTTGTTTGACATTCATTCAGCATAATGATTTGGAGGTCTGTCAGTGTTGTGGCATGGATTAATAATTCATTCCTTTCAACTGTCAAGTACTATTACATTGTTTGGTTATATCATAACATGTTTATCTACTTACCTTTTCATGAACATTCAGATTGTTTCCAGGTTTTAGCTATTACAAATAAAATTGTTACTGTTTTGGTTTGGGCTGCTACAACAAATTACCATAGACTGGTGGCTTATTAAAAACAGAAGATTATTTCTCACAGTTCTGAAGGCTAGAAGTGCAAGATCAGTTTGCCAGCATGGTCAGGTTCTGGTGAGAGCACTCTTCCTGGTTGCAGACTGCTGACTTCTCATTGTGTCCTAACATGGCAGAAAGGGGAGGGAAAGAAAGAAAGAGAGAAAGACACAGAGAGAAGATGCCCTCTGGGATCTCTTTTGTAAGGGCACTAATCCCATTTATGAAGGCTCCACCCTCATGACCTAGTCACCTCCTAAAGACCTCATCTCCTTATACCATCACATAGAGAATTACAATTTCAACATGAATTTTGGAGTGATACAAACATTCAGTCAATAATAGTTATGAACATGTGTGCACAAATCTTTCTGTAGGCATCTGCTTTTATTTCTCTTTGATAAAAATGTAGATATGGAACAGCTCAGTATATGCTAAGTATATTTCATTTTTTATGAAACTACCAAGCTGTTGTTCAAAGAAGGTTGCACTATTTTTCATTCCCACTAGCCATGGATGTAAATTCCAGTTAGTCTACATCTTTACCAACAGTTGGTATAGTTAGTCTATTAAATTTTAGCTGCTCTGCATTCGAGAAATGCAAATCAAAACCACACTAAGATACCATCTCACCCCACTTAGGATGGCTAATATCCAAAAGACTGTGAATGACAAATGCTGGCGAGGTTGCAGAGAAAAAGGAACTCTCATACCTTATTGGTGGGAGTGCAAAATGGTACAGCCTCTATGGAAAATGGTATGGAGGTTCCTCAAACAATTGCAGATAGATCTACCATATGACCCAGCTATCCCACTGCTGGGAATATACACAGAGGAATGGAAATCATCAAGTAGAAGGTATACCTGTTCTCCAGTGTTCATTGCAGCACTCTTTACAATAGCTAAGAGTTGGAACCAGCCCTAATGTCCATCATCAGATGAGTGGATATGGAAAACATGGTATATCTACACAATGGAATACTACTCTGCTATTAAAACGAATGAAATACTGCCATTTGCAACAACATGGATGGACCTAGAGAGAATTATATTAAGTGAAACAAGTCAGGCACAGAAAGAGAAATATCACATGTTCTCACTTATTTGTGGGAGCTAAAAAGAAAGAAAGAAATACACAAATAAACTGGTGGTGGGGAGGGAAGAAGACACAACAATTACAATTCCTTGAAGTTGATATGACAAGCAAACAGAAGGGAGTTTGTTGGGAGGGAGGGGGAGAGGGAAGAGGGAGGGAGGTTTCAGTAATAGGCCACAATAATCAACCACATTGTATATTGAGAAAATAAAATTTTTTTAAAAATAATAAATTTTAGCTGTTCTAATGGGTGTGTAGTGGTATCTCATTGTGATTTTAGTTTATATTTCCCGAATCCCTGAAGATGTTAAGTACCTTTCTTGCAGTTTTTTTTGTTTATTTATTTATTTTTAATTGAAACATAATGGATTGTATATATCTGTGGGGTACAGTGTTGAGTATCAATACCTGCACGCAATATGTGACCCTCAAATCAGAATAGTTGAGCACCTTTTCATGTGCTTGTTTGCCATTCATATGTCTTCTCTGGTGAAGAATCTGTTCAAATATTTTATACATTTTTGGGGGTTGTTTATCTTATTACTATTGAGTTGTAAGAGTTCTGTATGTATTTTGGACACAAGTCATTTGTCAGATATATGTTTGCCAATATTTTTTTCAAGTCTGTGGCTTGCTATTTTATTTTGTTCTTTTGAAGAGCAAGTATTTTTACTTATTTATTTTTGATTGTGAGAGAATACATATAACATAAAATTTACCATCTTAACCATTTTTAAGTGCACAGTTCATTAGTATTAAATACATTCACATTGTTGTGCAATCACCACCACTACCATCCATCTCTAGAGCTCTTTTCATCTAGCAAAACTGAAACTCTGTATGCATTAAGCAATAACTCCTCAGTATCCTCTCTCCTCAGTCCTTGGCAACCACCATTCTACTTTCTCTCTCTATGAACTTGACTACTCTAGGTACCTTGTCAGTATTTGCCTTTTTTTCACTTAGCATAGTGTCTTCAAGGTTTCTCCATGTTGTAGGATATGTTAGAATTTTCTTCCTTTTTAAGGCTGAGTAATATTCCACAGTATGTATATACTACATTTTGTTCATTCATTCACCCCTTGATGGACATTTGAGTTGCCTCCACTTTTTGGCTGTTGTGAATAATGATACTATGAAAAAAGGGTATAAATATCTCTTTGAGACCCTCCTTTCAATTCTTTTGGATATATATCCAGAAATATGATTGCTGGATCATATGGTAATTCTATTTTTAATCTTTTGAGGAACTTCCATAGCAGCTCCACCATTTTCATTGCCATCAATAGTGCACAGGTTTCCAATTTTTTCATTTCTTCAAAAACCAACACTTGTTTTATTTTCTCTCTTTGTATGTATGCATGCATGTGTGTGCTTGATAGCAGCCATCTTAATGGGTGTGAGCTGGTATTTCATTATGGTTTTTATTTATATTGTAAGTGTTTTTAATTTTGATGAATTCTAGTTTATTGACTTATTCTTTTATAGTTCATGTTACTTGTGTCCTTTTTAAAGGAATCTTTTCCTAACTCAAGGTCACTAAGATTTTCTCCTATGATTTTTTTATAGAAGTTTTTAAATTGTAGCTCTTATGTTTAGGTCTATGACCCATTTCAAATTAATTTTATGTACGATGTGAAGCATGAGACAATGTTCACACACACACACACACACACACACACACACACACACACACACACACACACACACACATCCGTTTACATGTAGCTATCCAATCGTTCCAGCAGTATTTGTTGAAAAAGATTATTCTTTCCCTGTTGAATTGTCTTGGCATCTTTGTCAATAATAATTTGATAAATATAGGTATGGGTCTATTTTTTGGCTCTGTTTAGTTTGGTCGATTAAAAGCTCTATCTTTCACCAATATTATACTGTCTTGATTACTGCAGCTTTCTTTAAATCAGGTAGTATAAAGCCACTAATACCATTATTTCTCAAAATTGTGTTGACTATTCTAAGACCCTGGTATTACTATATACATTTTAAAATCAGCTTGTCCAATTACACAGTAAAATACAAACAACCCAATTAAAAAATGGGCAAAGGAGCTGAATAGACATTTTTCAAGGGAAGACATACAAATGAAATGAAAAAATTCTCAACATCACTAGTCATCAAGGAAATGAAAATTAAGACTAAAATTGAGATATCATCAAACCCCAGTTAGACTAGCTATAATTAATAAGACAGAGAATAACAAATGCTGGTGAGGGTGTGGAGAGAAGGGAACACTCCTGCGCTGCTGGTGGGACTATAAATTAGTACAACCACTATGGAAGACAGTATGGAGGTTTCTCAACTACAGATAGATCTTCCATATGATCCAGCAATCTCATTTCTGGATATATACCCAAAGGAACAGAAATCATCATGTTGAAGGGATACCTGCACTCCCATGCTCATTGCAGCTCTGTTCCCCATAGCCAAGACCTGGAACCAACCTAAATGTCCATTGATGGATGATTGGATAAGGAAAACGTGGTATATATACACCATGGAATATTACTCTGCCATAAAAAAGAATGAAATTCTCCCATTTGCAACAACATGGATGAGCTTGGAGAAACTTATGTTGACTGAAATAAGCAAAGAACAGAGGGATAAATACTGCACATACTCACTCATAAATGGGAGGTAAGAGAGAAAGAAGGAAGGAAAGAAAGACCACAGTGGTGCATTGGACTTGCAGAGGGAGAGAGCATACCTAGGGATACAAACTGGACTGGGGGAAAGGGGAATGGGGAGGGAGGTCAGGGATAACTGGGTGGGGAACATGGGGTATAAGTGCAATTTGTGGTAATGAGAATGCTGCCAGTATGGATCTGGCCATCACATCTTGGGCGTGAGTAGTGGCAATCAACTTTGTACCCCGTGAATATTCATAACCAATAAAAATAAATAAAAAAAATCAGCTTGTCAATGTCTATATAAAAACCCTGCTGGAATTTTGATTGGCGTTTTATTGAGTGTATAGATTAACTTGGTGAGAATTGAAATCTTACTAATATTGAGTCATTTGATTTGTAAAGTGGTGTATCTATTCAAATATTTAGATCTCAGTAATTTCATTCAGCAGCCTATTTTAGTTTTCAGTATGCATGTCTTGAACATCTTTTGTCAAATGTATTCTTAGGTATTTCTTAATTTTTTGTTTGTGACTGGTATTTTTTAAAAATTTCAACTTCCGATTGTTACTTGCTAGTATAAAGAAATACAATTGTTTTTTGTATATTGACCTTGTATCCTGGAACTTTGCTGCTATGGACTTAATTGTGTCTCCCCAATTTCATATGCCTTAACTGCCAATGTGATGGTATTTGGAGATGGGGCCTTTGGGAGGTAATCAGGTTTAGATGAGGTCATGAGGATGGGACCCTCCTGATGCAATTAGTGCACTTATAAGAAGAGACACCAGAGAACTTACTATCTCTGTACATGTGCATGCACCATCTGTGAAGGATCAGGTGAATCCACAGTAAAGAGGTAGAGCACATCTGCAAACCAGAAAGCGGGCCCTTACCAACCTGTCCATGTTGGCATCCTGATGTCAGACTTCCCAGCCTCCAGAATTGTGAGAAAATAAATTTCTGTTGTTTAATCCACCCAGTCTATGATATTTTGTTTTGGCAGCTGGCACTGACACTTGCTAAACTCACTTATTGAATCTAGTAGCTTTTGGGATTTCTTAGGATTTTCTACATACATGGTTATGTTTTATGATTTTAAAAAGTTTTAATTCTTCCTTTCTCATCTGTGTGTCTTATACTTATTTAAAAAATTTATTTCACTTGCTAAGACCTCTAGTGTATTGTTGAATAGAAGTGGTGAGAGCAGTTAATTGTTACTTGCTTCAGATCTCAGAGGGAAGCATTCAAACATTCAGAAGTTCACTGTTAATTATGACTTTACCTGTATGCTTTACATATATGTTCTTTTTCATATTGAAGTCCTTTTCTACTCCTAGTTTGCTGAGAGTTTTTATCATAAGTTGATGTTGAAATCTGTCAAATGTTTTTTCATTTTTTCAGCACCTAATGAGTTGATCATATGGTTTTTCCTTCTTATACTGTTAAGATAGTGAGATGAAGTTACAGATTTTCAAATGTTTAATTATATTTGCATTTTTTTGAACAACCCTACTTGGTCATGGTGCTATTTTCCTTTTGTATATTATTGGATTCAACTAGATAAAATGTTATTATAAGTTTTTGCATCTATGCTAATGGAGAATGTTAGTTTGTAATTTCCTTTTCTTACAATGTCTTTGGTTTGCTATCACGCTAATGTTGACCTCATAGAATGAGTTGGGAAGCATTCCCTCCTCTTCTATATTTTCTGGAAGAGTGTGTGATTATTTCTTCCATAAATATTTGGCAGAGTTCATCAGCAAATCCCTCTGTGCCTGGAATTTTGTTCATGGAGAAATTTTTATAGTACAAATTTGATAGATAATAGATATTGAGTTATTCAGGTTATTCTTGCATAAACTTTGGCAGATTATGTCTTTCAAATAATTTGGCCATTTGATCTAAGTTGTCAAATTTATTGGCATAAATTGTCCTATAATATTCTCATATTATCTTTTTATTGTGGGTAAGAATTGCAGTTATGTTCCCTTCCAATTTTGATATTGGTAATTAGTTTTTTATCTTGTGTTTTTGATTGGTCTGGCTAGAAATTCATTAGTTTTATTGACTGACTTTTGGTTTCATTGACTTTCTTTGACTTTTTTATTGCATTAATTTATTCTCCTTATTATTTTCATTCTTCTGCTTACACTGAGCACACCTTAGGGTAGAGAAATTCTCATGTACAATCTGATATTAACAATTCTCTGTTTGTTTCCCTCTGCATTGAACCCATCCCAGTTCATCTTGCTTCTCAGGGAACTTCCCCATGCCTTTGCCTCAGGCTCTGCTCTTTTCTAACAGATGCTTCCCACAGCTGTAATTACCAGGCTACAGGGTTGGATGGAGGTGGGAGGAAAGATTGGCCCCTCCTGCAGTTATTGGCTCCCCAGTGCAGATGGCTATTCCCAGGATGGCCCTACTGATTTAACATCCAGAGCATGTTAGGGGCAAAATAGCTACTCTCAGCCTGAATAGCTACTCTCAGCCTGTTCTCTGTCCATGGTGCCTGGCTCCCTTCTGCTCTTGGCTGCCATTTCCGCCACCTCTGGGTCCTGAATTCCATCTTCATAGAGGTTTTTCATGGTTTTTCTCTTCTGAGTTTTGCTAACTTCTTCCTGGTGTCTGGGCATCTCCAAGGCTCAGTCCAAGGATAAGAGAGACCACACTGTGTGTGTCATCCTTTCCCTTAAATTCATTTGGAAATGCTCTGTTTTGCATCTCTGATTCAGGTATTACTCAGGCTACTAGAGAAGTTAATTTTCTAATGTCTTATTTTGAATCTGAGTCTACTTAGTATTGCAGAACCTTGGTTACATTCATTAGGCAAGAATGGAGGGAGACTTTGATTTCAGATGGGAAGAAACTACAGTAGATGCTCATTCTATGTACTAGAGAGATATTTCATAACTTGTTAAATGAATAATTAAAAAGGATACTTGCAAGTTATCCCACAGTATAATTTGAGACAATGACAAAGTGTCAAGCTTGCAGTAAACTCTGTAGGACTGGCATTATTAAAATCATAGAGCTAGAGATATTATGTCTTTTTATTTTAAGATCACAGGAAAGTATTCTAGATTCAAGATAAGGCTTGGGAGAAAAAGAGCTAATAAGAGCCTTCATCTCAACATGCAAGTAAGCTAGTTTGAGTGGTGGCAGAGGTGAAGAATTTTGGCAATTTGGTTCATTTTGTTTCTTTTATTGAAGAGAGGATTTGATCATCTGAAAGCACCATGTAAAGGAAAACATTGTAACTGCAAATCATGTCTTTATAAGAAACAATGTAAAACCTATTCAAATCTGCTTACTTGTTACATCAGCTTTTCTCTGCTATAAATTTAAAAGTGTAATTACTGGGCCAAACAAAGACAATGAATTAAAAAGAAAAGGCTGTACAACCAAGACAAGCACACTTCTTAGTGTTTCCTTGGTGATGTATAATCCACACGTTTCCATACAATAAACAATCCTTTGGGTTTTCTAAAGCTTTCTTAATATTACAGTAAATTCATCTACTGATTTTGCAGTTGGGTTGTTCTTATTTTTCTAGTTCTTTGAGGTGTAATGTTAATTTGTTTATTTTAAGTCTTTGTGTTCCTTTGATGTAAGCTTTTATTGCAGTAAACGTCCCTCTTAGTACTGCTTTTGTAGTATGCCATAGATTTTGGTATTTTTGTATTATGTGTCTTTATTTTCATTAGTTTCAAGACATTTTTTATTTCCTATTTAATTTCTCTTTGGACCCATAGGTGGTTCAGGAGCATGTTGTTTAATTTCCACGTATTTGTATAGTTTCCAGAGTTTCACTTGTTATTAATTTCTAGTTTTAATCCACTGTAGATTGAAAAGATACCTGAAATGATTTCAGTTTTTAAAAATTTGTTGAGACTTGATTTGTGACCTAACATGTGGTCTATCCTGGAGAGTGTTCCATGTGCTGACGAGAAGAGTATATATTCTGTAGCTGTTGGATGAAATGTTCTGTAGATGTCTGCCAAGTCCAGTTGGTCTAAAGTATACTCTAAGTCCTGTGTTTCTCTGTTGATTTGTTGCCTAGAAGATCTGTCCAATGTTGAGAGAGGGGTGTTGTGGTACCCACTTTCATTGTATTTTTGTCTATCTCCTTAGGTCTGTAGTGTTTGTTTTATATATTGGGTACTCTAATGTTGGGTGCATATATATTTAAGATTGTTATATCCTCTTGCTGGATAGATCCCTTTGTCATTATATAATGACCTTTTTTTTGGTCTCTTTTTGCAGTTTCTGAGTTAATGTCTATTTTATCCAATATTAGACTAGCTACTCCTGCTCAATTTTGGTTTCCATTTGTGTGGCATATCTTTTTCAGTCTCTTCACTATTGGTCTGTGTGATTCTTTACAGGTGAGCTGAGTTTCTTGTAGGCAGCATACAGCTGGGTCTAGTTTTTTAATCCATTTGGCCAGTTGATATCTTTCGAATGTGGAATTCAACCCATTTACATTTAGGGTTGTTATTGACAGGTACTGATGTACACCTGAAATTTTATTAATTTTTATGTGGTTGTTTTAAATATCTTTTGTTCCTTTGTTTCCCTTTTTATTTGTTTGTTTGAACCCTGAATAAAGTAGACAGAAAGAAATAATTATAATCAGAGCAGACTGAATAAAGTAGACAGAAAGAAATAATTATAATCAGAGCAGAACTAAATTAGAGACAAAAAAAATGATACAAAAGATCAGTGAAGCAAAAAGTTGTTTTTTTTTAGAAGATAAACAAAATGGACAAACCATTAGCTAGACTAAAAAAAGGAGAGAGAAGACCCAAATAACAAAAATCAGAAATGAAAAAGGAGACATTACAACCAATAACACAGAAATGCAAAGAATCATTAGAGATTATTATGACTATATGCCAACAATTTTGAAAGCCTGGAGGAAATGGATAAATTTCTGGACACATAAAAACTACCAAGACTGAACCAAGAAGAAATAGGAAACCTGAACAGACTAATAATGAGTAATGAGATTAAAGTGGTAATCAATAGTCTCCTAACAAAGAAAAGCCCAGGATTGAATGACTTCCCTGATGATTTCTACCAGACCTTTTTTTTTTTGTCTTTTTCCGTGTCCGGCAACAGATCGCAACCCTCAGTGTCGCCCCCGTACCGGACCGGGACCGGCAACGGGATCGCAACCCTCAGTGTTGCTCCCGCGCCTCGCTCAGCCAGTGAGCGGGAACCGGTCTGTATGTGGGATCCGAACCCTCGGGCGGAGCGCCGCTGCGCTTCCCAAGCGGCGCACTATCCAGTGCGCCACTGGGCCGGTCCTCTACCAGACCTTTAAAGAAGAATTAATACCAACCCTTTTCAAATTATTCCAAAAAGTTGAAACAGAGGCCATTCTCCCAGACTCATTCTATGAGGCTAGCATCACCCTGACACCAAAATCAGAGAAAGACACAACAAAAAAAGAAAACTACAGGCCAATATCTTTGATGAACATAGATGCAAAATCCTCAACAAAATTTTAGCAAACAGAATACAACAGCACATCAAAAAGATTATACATCATGATCAAGTGGGATTCATCCAAGGGATCCAAGGATGGTTCATCATATGCAGATTGATAAACATGATACTCCACATCAACAAAATCAGAGAAAAAGCCATATGACCATTTCCATAGATGTAGAAAAAGCATTTGACAAAATTCAGCATCCCTTTATGATAAAGACTCTCAAGAAATTAGATAAGAAAGGAAGAATCTCAACACAATAAAAGCTGTATATGACAAACCCACCACCAATATCATCCCAAATGGGGAAAAGCTGAAAGCTGGAAGAACAGGAACAAGACAAGGATGCACACTCTCATAACTCCTATTTAACTCAGTATTCTAAGTACTTTCCAGAGAAGTCAGGCAGTGGAAAGAAATACAGGACATCCAAATTGGAAAAGATGAAGTCAAATTGTCCCTGTTTGGGGATGACATGATCCTATCTATAGAAAAACCTGAAGACTACCAAGAAACTCCTAGAGCTGATGAATGAATTCAGTAAAGTTGCAGAATACAAAATCAACATGCAAAAATCAGTAGCATTTTTATACTCAAACAATGAACTAGCAGAAAAAGAAATTGAGAAAGCAAGCCCATTTACAATAGCTACCAAAAAAATAAAATACCTAGGAATAAATTTGATAAAGAAGGTGAAAGATCTCTACAATGAGGATTACAAATCACTGCTGAAAGAAATTAAAGAGGACACATACAAGAAATGGAAAGACATTCCATGTTCATGGATCGGAAGAATTAACATCATGAAAATGTCCATACTACACAAAGTGATATACAGATTCAATGTGATCTTCATCAAAATACCAATGACATTCTTCATAGAAATAGAAAAACAACCCTAACATTCATACAGAACAACAAAAGCCTTTGAATAGCCAAAGCAATCCTGAGGAAAAAAAAAAAAAATAAAGCCAGAGGCATTACACTATCTGACTTCAAATTGCACTATAAAGCTGCAGTAACCCAAATAGCATGGTACTGGCATAAAAACAAACACATAGACAAAAGGAACAGAGTAGAGTACCCAGAAATCAGTTCACATACTTACAGCTAACTGATCTTTGACAAAGGCACCAAGAACATACATTGAGGGAAGGACAGCTTCTTCAATAAATTGTGCTGGGAAAAGTGGATATCTATATGTAAAAGAACAAATCTAGACCCATATTTCTTACCATGTACCAAAATCAACTCAAAATGGATTAAAGACTTAAATACAGGACCTGAAACTATAAAACTTCTAGAGGAAAACATAGGGGAAAAACTTCAGAATGTAGGGCTGGGCAAAGACTTTGTGAATAAGACCCCAAAAACACAGGCAACAAAAGAAAAAAAAATAAACAAATGGGATTGTATTGAACTAGAAAGCTTCTGCACAGCAAAGGAAACAATCAACAAAGTGAAAGACAACCTATAGAATGAGAGAAAATATTTGCAAACTATATATCCAACAAGTGATTAATATTCAGAATATACAAGGAACTCAAACAACTTCACAGTAAAAATAACAACTAACTTGATTAAAAGATGGGCAAAGGAGCTGAATAGGCATTTCTCAAAGGAAGACATGTAAATGGCCAACAGGTACATGAAAAATGCTCAATATCACTAATCATCATGGAACTGCAAATTGTTACCACAATGAGATATGTCATCCCAGATAGACTGGCTATTATCAGAAAGACAGAAAATAACAAATGCTGGTGAGTATGAAGAGAGTGGTGAACCCTTCTACACTGCTGGTAGGACTGTAAAACACTCCAACAGCTATTATGGAAAGCAGTATGGAAGTTTCTCAAATAACTACAGATAGAGCTACCATACAATCCATTGCTGGGTATATACCCAAAGGAATGTAAATCATTGCGTTGAAGGGAAACTTGCACTCTCATGTTAATCACAGCTCTGTTTACAGTAGCCAAGAATTGAAACCAACTTAATGTCCATCAACAGATGACTGGATAAGGAAAATATGGTATATATACACAATGAAATGCTACTCAGCCATAAAAAAGAATGAAATTTTGCCATTCACATCAATATGGATGAGCCTGGAGAAAATTATATTAAATGAAATAAGCCAGGCACACAGAGAGAAATACTGCATGTCCTCACTCATAAGTGGGAACTAAAAAAATAAAGAGGAAAAGAGAGAGAGAGGGACAGAGGGAGTGAGGGAGGGAGAGAGAGAGAATATTATGTTGAACTTTCAGAAGGAGAAAATAGAACTTTGGTTACTAAAGGTGGGAAAAGGGGGTTGGCAACAAATTGATTAATAGACACAGAATGATTATGTTTTGTAATGATGAATATGCTAATTATCCCGATTTGATCATTGCATATTGTACACAATTATTGATAGTCAACAATGTAACCTACAAATATGTATAATCAATTATGTTTCAATAAAAAATTACAGTGAATTTAATATTCCCACAGAATAATTATTTTTCCTTAATGAGTAATAATAATTGTTCTGTGCGGGCATAACATGGCCACTTTTCTCCAAAGAACTGATGATCTCTGTACTTCTATTACACTTTCATGTTTATATTTGTGATTTTGTTTTAAGTTGATGAAATATAAACTTCAAATCCTTGACTTAAAGTAAAATATCTCAGAGATATATTTCTAAGAAAGATATATTTCAAAGTGAAACTTATAATTCATTTCCATAGGAAGACAGCCTGGAATTATTTTCACTTTCCATCATTTTATTCTGGGTTTCTAAATATTCTATATGTTTTCCCAGGCACTTGCTGTATGTTTTTATCTGCATATATCCTTCAGTATTTTTTGAAATATGAGTTGTCCTACTTACATTTGCAAAGCCATACCTTTTTGAACTTAAGGTATGGCTTTGTTAGTATATTCTTCTTAGATGAAGGGGCCTGTATTTAGTCTGTTTCTGTTGCTTATATTAGAATACCTGAAGCTGAGTAATTTGTAAAGAAACAATATTTATTGCTTACAGTTTCAGAGGCTGAGAAGTCCGAAGTCCAGGGAACACATCTGGTGGGGGCCTGTATTGGTGGGTGGTGACTCTTCACAGAAATGCAGTTAGCAGAGAGAGCTAACTCCTTACTTGATCTCCTTTTAAAGCCATTAGAACCAAGGCCATTTCTCCATAAATGGATCAATCCATTCACTAGCACACAGTCCTCCCAATCTAATCACCTCTTTTTTTTTTTTTTTGTGACCGGTAAGGGGATCACAACCCTTGGCTTGGTGTCGCCCACACCACGCTCAGCCAGTGAGTGCACTGGCCATCCCTACATAGGATCTGAACTCGTGGCGGGAGCACTGCTGCACTCCCAAGTGCTACACTCTCCCGAGTGTGCCATGGGGCTGGCCCCTAATCACATCTTAAAGGCCCCACCTTTCAATGACCGTAATAGGATCTTCCTTTCAATGACCGTAATAGGATCTTCCACCCATTTAACTCTGTCACAGTGGGGATTAAGTTTCAGTGAGTTTGGGGGGACATTCAGTCCACAGCAAGGTCTAACATCTATTGAGTACCTACTAGGTGCTAAGTGCTGTGTTAGGTACATAGCATACGTTATCTTGTTTAATCCATGGAATATTATGAGGCAATGCTATTGTTGTCCTCATTATACAAGTGAAAAAAACAAGGAGCAGAGAGGTTTAGTAACTTGTCTCAGCTCAATAGTAAGCAAAATAGTAGATCACAGAACTTAGATTTGAATTTAGATGCTGGGCTAAAGTGATATTGGATAAACCAAAGAAAAAAGTGTTTTCCTTCTCTACTCTCTATTCTTCACACAGTCAATGCACACAATACTACTGACACCAGATGTGTGGTTCCCCCTGCCCCGCTATGACATGCCAAGCAATTCTCTGGCAGATTCTCCAGTGGATATCAGCTTAGTGTCCTATAATTCAATTAAATTCTGACACTGTCTATCTAGAGATAGTGTCAGATACCACAGGTTGAGGGCTCAACCACACAGACTGTCCCCTACTTCAGATACCAATTGTTAAGCACAGGTTGTAACCAGTACTACTGACCAACTGACTATAAATGAGAGTTCCCACAACCGCCTCCTTGGGTTTGATTAATCTGCTAGAGAGGCTCACAGAACTCAGGAAAATACTTGTTTACATTTACCCATTTATTAAAAAGTATCTTTCAAGAGAAGAAAATAAAGGGCATCCAGATTGGAAAAGAAGAAGTCAAGCTATCCCTGTTTGCAGATGACATGATCCTATATATCAAACAGCCTAAAGCCTCTCCAAAAATCTCTTGCAGTTGATAAATGATTTCAGTGCAGTAGCAGGATACAGAATCAACACACAAAAATCAGTAGCATTTATTTTCTCCGATAGTGAACATGAAGAAAGAGAAGTCAAGAAAGCCTGCCCATTTACAATAGCCACCAAAAAAAATAAAATACTTAGGAATTGAGTTAACCAAGGATGTGAAAAATCTCTACAATGAGAACTACAAACCACTACTGAGAGAAGTTAGAGAGGATACAAGAAGATGGAAAGATATC
>NW_007726828.1:174266-178118 GCF_000696425.1 Galeopterus variegatus
ATTAAGTGAAACGAGTCAGGCAGAGAAAAAGAAATACCACATGTTCTCACTTATTGGTGGGAGCTAAAAATAAATAAATAAATTCACTCACACACACAAAAAATAACCGGGGGGTGGGGGGAAGAAGATATAACAACTACAATCCTTTGAAGCTGTTACGACAAGCAAACGGAAAGGACATTTTTTGGTGGGAGGGGGGAGAGGGAGGAGGGAGGGAGGTTTTGGTGATGGGCCATAATAATCAGCCACATTGTATATCAACAAAATAAAAATTTAAAGAGAAGAAAAAAAAAGTATCTTTAAAGGATACAGATGAACAGCCAGATGAGAGTTGCATAGGGTGAGGTATGCAGGAAGAGGCATGGAGCTGCTTTCTTACAGGTTTTTGTGCAGATACATGTTTTCATTTCCCTTGGGTATATACCAAGAAGTGGAATTGCTGGGTCCTATAGTAATTCTATGTTTAACTTTTTAAGAAACTGCCAAACTGTCTCTAAAGTGACTGCCCTAGTTTTACATTGCTATCAACAGTGCATGAAAGTTCTGATTTCTCCACACCTTCACCAACACTTACTATTATCTGACTGTTTTATTACAGATACCCTGGTGTGTGTAAGGTGGTATCTTGTGGTTTTAATTTGCATTTCTCCAATGACTAATGATGTTGAGCCTCTTTTTATATGTTTATCAGTCATTCTGTATATCTTCTTTGGAGAAATGTCCATTAAAACCCCTTGCCTATTTCAAAATTACATTATTTTTGTTTTTATAATTGAGTTTAATTGTTTTTAAAAATGTATTTTGAATACTAGTCCCTTTTCACATATATGATTTGCAAATACTTTCTCCAATTCTGTGGGATGTCTTTTCACTTTCTTGATAGTGTCCTTTAGAGCAAAACATTTTTAATTTTGGCAAAGTCCAATTTGGCTATTCTTTTGTTGTTGTTTCTCATGCTTTTTGTGTCATATCTAAGAATATTGCCAAATCTGAGGTCATGTGTATTTATACCTGTTTTCTTCTAAGAGTTCTTTTTTAACTGTCTCTTTCCTTGACCACACCCACCTGGTAAATTCCATTAATTACTTGGCTTTTTTCTCTATTGTCCTCAACAATTCCTTGTGTTCAGATCCCCCAACAGCCGGCTCCAAAAACCAAAACCAAAACCAAAAATAAAAACAAAACCCCAAACCAAACAATTCCCTGTGGCATAAATTGCTCCACAAATGGATTCACTCAAATTTGAATCAAACTTGAAAGGATAGTTCCTGAAGTCAGTGTTTGAGATTTGTTCTGACCCCAACATGGCTCCTCCCAGCTGTCTCTTTCCTTATTTATCTCCTGCAAACTAATTAGCCTACAGGTCAGCTTATATCTCTGATGCATTTGTTAGTCTCTTCCCAATTGCCTATAATCACAATCTCCATTATTTTAGAACATGCCCTTAGGTTTAAACTTCTTCACGGCTTGTTTTAAATGAGTCAGTTTCTTTGGGGAGAGATTGGGAGCTTTCTCTTCTAAGGCCTGATTTTTCCCCTAGGAAAAAATCTTTGAGTCACATCTTTGGTGCTAGAGGCAGGGACAATGGTGTGTTTCTCTTTGAATGATACTCCCATTTTAAGAGCTAAGTGCTTGGTGGAGGGGAGCGCAGCAGCCCTGGGTCTCCCTGGCTTGTTTCTCCTGGTGTGAAACCCTCACTCCGTGTGCTGGGGTAAATGTGATCAGGACCTGCCTTGGATTGAATTGTGTCCCCCGAGGTCCCTGTATTAGAAACTTACCCTCCATTGCGACAATGTTAAGAGGGTGGGAAATCCTATTTATGGTAATTGAAGGGTGGGGCCTTGAAGCGGTGATTAGATTGTGAAGACCATGCTCTAGTAAGTGGACTAATAAATTGATGGTTTAATGGTGGTCATGGGCATGGTTTTGAAGGCTTTAAAAGGAGAGGGAGTGATGAGTTAGCTCTTTCTCTATTTCTGCCACTTTGCCATGTGACACCCTGTGTCACTGAAGTCACCACCAAAGAAGGCCCTCACCAGCTGTGTTTGCTGAACTTTGGACTTCCCAACCTCTGAAACTGTAAGCAGTAAATATTGTTTCTTTACAAATTACCCAGTTTCAGGTATTTCTGTTATAAGCAATAGAAATGGACTAATACAGGCCCACAGTATTCTCAGCAGTATTGTGCCTAAAGTAGAGCTTCTTCATTATGTGTGGGACCTGAGTGGGAAAAGGGATCACATACCTCTCAGCTGCATCCAGCCAAAACTTAGCCTAATTGACAAGTAGCTAGAGGGAAAAATGAGAAATGCTGACTTCCTGCCCTTCTCAGGAGGACAGTCTGCTGACCAGGAGCTATGGTGGGAGGGAACTTTTTCTGGAATGGAGTTTTTGTCTTCCTGAGTTGGGAAGGAGGAGGGAGAGGCTGTGTCTTAGTTCAAATACCGTAGACTCTTACTGTTCTTACCTAGTTTTAGTATGTTTTCTTGAGTAAATGCTCTTCATTTGCTGGATGCTCTTTGAGCCATTTCCAGAGACTTTATATTTAAAAAAATATATATTTTTCACCAGTTTTTCTAGAGATCAGGTCAACAAAGAACCTCACTCATGCTGTCATGCCAGAAGTAGAACATGCACCATTGATTTTTCCCCCCTAGTTTTTAATTTCATTGTGGTAAAATACACATAACATAAAATTTACCATCTTAACCATCAATACATTCATCATGCTGTGCAACCATCACCATCATCCATCTCCATAACTCTTTTCACCTTGTAAAACTAAAACTCTATACCCATTAAATAATAACTCACCATTCCCCCATCACTCAAGTCCCTGGCAACCACCATTTTACTTTTTGTCTATAAATTTGGCTGCTCTAGTTACCTCATATGAATCAACCATACAATGTTTGTCTTTTTGTGATTGGCTTATTTCACTTAGCATTATGTCTTCAAAGTTCATCCATGTGGTAGCATGTCAGAATTTCATCCCTTTTTAAGGCTGAATAATGTTTTATTGTATGTATATGCCATATTTTGCTTATCAATTCATGCATCAATGGATATTTGGGTTGGTTCCACATTTTAGCTATTGTGAATAAAGCTGCTATGAGCATTGCTGTACAAATATGCCTTTGAGATCCTGCTTTCAATTCTTATGGGTATATACTGAGAAGCGGAATTGCTGGATCATTTGGTAATTATATTTTTAATTTTTTGAGCAACTACCATATTGTTTTCCACAGTGGATGTACCATTTTACATTCTCACTAACAATGCACAAGAATTCCAATCTCCCCATATCCTCACCAACACTTCCTTTCTTTTCTTTTTTTCTTTTTTGGATGGTAGTGGTCCTAATGGATGTGAGATGGTATCTCACTGTGGTTTTGATTTGCATTTCCCTAATGATGAGTGATGTTGAGCATCTTTTTGTGTGCTTATTGTCCATTTGTATATATTCTTTGCAGAAATGTTTATTCAAGTCCTCTGCCCTTTTTGAATTGGGTTATTCTTTTTTGTTGAATTTTAGGACTTTCTTATATATTCTGAATATTAACCCATTATCAGATATATGACTTACAAATATTTTCTTTTATTCTGTTGGGTTGCCTTTTCACTCTGTTGATAGTGTCTTTTGATGCACAGCATTTTAAAATTTTCATGAAGCCCAATTTTTCCATTTTTTAATTGTCTGTGCCTTTCATGTCATATCCAAGAAATCATCATCAAATCCAATGACATGAAGATTTCACCCTATGTTTTCTCCTAAAATATATGTAGTTTTAGATCTTACCTTTATGTTTTGATCCATTTTGAGTTAATTTTTAAATATATTTTGTTAGGTAA
>NW_007726828.1:178539-179827 GCF_000696425.1 Galeopterus variegatus
TGTCTGTGCCTTTCATGTCATATCCAAGAAATCATCATCAAATCCAATGACATGAAGATTTCACCCTATGTTTTCTCCTAAAATATATGTAGTTTTAGATCTTACCTTTATGTTTTGATCCATTTTGAGTTAATTTTTAAATATATTTTGTTAGGTAAGGGTCCAAATCCATTCTTTTGCTTGTGGATATTCAATTTTCCCAGCACTATTTGTTTAAAAGGCTGTTCTTTTACCATTGACTAGTCTTGACACCCTTGTCAAAAATCATTTGACCATATTTGTGAGGTTTTATTTCTGGGCTTTCTAGTCTATTCCATTTGTCCATATGTCTGTCTTTATGCCAGTAGCATGTAGTTTTGATTACTGTAGTTTTGCAGTAAGTTTTGAAATAAGAAAGTATGAGTCCTTTAGCTTTGTTCTCTTTCAAGATTGTTTTGGCTGTTCAAGGTTCCTTGAAATTCCATATAAATTTTAGGATGGCTTTTTCTGAGACCAGAGGAGATTGGGCGCCTTCACGGTGGTATGGCCGTAGACTAGTCTGGCTTTTTCTATTTCTGCAAAAAACATCATTGGATTTTGGTAGAGATTGCATTGAATCAGTAGATCTCTTTGGGTAGTAATGACATCTTAATGATAGTAGGTCTTTTAATCCACGAATGTAAGATTTGTTTCCACTTTAAAAAGAAAATTTATTTGTTATTATTATTTTTTTACATTCAAAGATGTTGCGGAGCAGTGGGAGAGGCACGTGGGAGGTGGGTAGGGAAATGAAGGTGGAGGTGGGGGGTGGCCTGGTTTGCTGGCCTAGTTGTGGAGGGCAGGGGAGTATGGCTGAGGCCCATGGTTTCCCCCTGCTCTGGCTCGGGAGCCTGGAGGGTTTCCGGCAGCAGCTTGGCTATTGCTGGGCTGGAAGCGAATGTGGGTGAGATATGGCTGAGGCCTTCAGTCCTCCCACCCCAGCTCCAGGGCCTGTGGGGCTTCCAGCCATGGGTCAGTTGGATGCGGATATCAGGGTGCATGGCTGAGGCACTTGGTCCCTTCACCCCAGCTCAAGAGCTTGGAGGGCTTTTGTGACACTTTGGTTGTCACAGGGCTGGATGTGGATGTGGTGGGGAATGGGTCATAGGAGAGGCCCTCATACCCCCCTCCCTGGCTCAGGAGCCCAGAGACATCTGGTGGTACCTCAGTCATAACTGGGCAGCCTTTGAGTGGCTCTTTTTTTCAGTTTTCCATGGCCCCTCGCTCCTATGTGGGTCCATGGGAACTCTGTCAGTAGTCTTGCCTGGGG
>NW_007726828.1:180469-198395 GCF_000696425.1 Galeopterus variegatus
TTCCATGGCCCCTCGCTCCTATGTGGGTCCATGGGAACTCTGTCAGTAGTCTTGCCTGGGGGCCACCAGGACCCTCTTCTCCCCTTCAGTCTCCAAGGAACTTCACACAAAGGGCACAACTGTGGTTTTTGCCAGCTCTTGCTCTATGTGCTCACTAGGGCCAGCCTTGAAATGGCTGGGGCTTAAAACAGTTGGAGTGGTCCCTTTGTCCTCTCATTGCAGCCTCTTCCACCTTCATTAACTCCGTAGGTCTCTTCTCCTTTTCCCCTGAGCTCTAGTGGCCCCAGCTCAGCAGTCATTGCTTTTTTAATAGATGTAAATTGGTTGATTGTGGGAGAGAGTGATGCTGGGGACCGTCTATTCTGCCATCTTGATTCTCTCCTCTGTTTCCACTTACTTATGTCACTTTAATTTCTTTTGGCAATATTTTGTAGTTTTCATTGTATAAGTCTTTCACCTCCTTGGTTAAATTGACTCCTAAATATTTTATTCTTTTTGATACTGTTGTAAATGAAATTGTTTTATTAAATCCTTTTCAAATTGTTCATTGTTAGTGTTTAGAAATGCAACTGATTTTTGTTTGTTGACTTTGTATCCTGCTACTTTGTTGGATTCATTTATTCATTCTAAGAGTCTTTGTGGAATCTTTAGAGTTTTCTACACATAAGATTATATCATCTATGAGCAGAGATAATTTTACTTTCTGCTTTCCAATTTGGGTGCCTTTTCTTTTTTCTTGCTTAATTTCTCTGGCTAGAACTTCCAGTACTACATTGAATAGAAGTGGTGAAAGCAGGCATTTTTGCCTTATTCCTAATCTTGAAGGAAAAATTTTCAGTCTCTCACCATTAAGTACAATGTTCTCTATGGGTTTTTCATACATGGCTTTTGTTATTTTGATGTAGTTTACTTCTATTTCTAGTTTGTTGAATTTTTTATTGGTTATGAATATTCATGGGGTACAAAGCTAATTGTCGCCACTTGTGCCCAAGATGTGATGGCCAGATCCATACTGGCAGCATGCCCATTACCACAAACTGTGATTACACCCTGTGTCCCCCACCCAATTATCCCTGAACTGCCTTCCCATCCCCCTTTCCCCACTCCACTTTGTATCCCTAGGTATGCTCTCTCCCTCTGCAAATACAACGCACCACTGTGGTCTTTCTTTCCTTCCTCCTTTCTCGCTTACCTCCCACTTATGAGTGAGTACATGCAGTATTTATCCCTCTGTGCTTTGCTTATTTCAGCTAACATAAGTTTATCCAAGCTCATCCATATTGTTGCAAATGGGAGAATTTCACTCTTATCTGCTGGTTGAATCTTTTTTTAATGATAAAATGGTGTTGAAATTTTTCAAATGCTTTTCTGCATCCATTGAGATGCAGAAAATAAAGTTTTCCCCTTTATTCTGTTAATGTGATGTACTATATTGATCAAGTTTTACATGTTGAAGCTTTCTTGCATTCCAGAAGTAAATTTCACTTAGTCAAGGTATATAATCCTTTTAGTATGCTGCTGAATTCAGTATTTTATTGAGGATTTTTGCATTAATGTTTATAGGGATATTGGTCTGTAGTTTTCTTTTCTTGTGGTGTGTTTACCTGGCTTTGGTATCAGAGTAATGCTGTCCTTACAGATGAGTTAGAAAGGGAGAAATACACAGTTCTACAAAAATAGTTGGAGCAAAAACAGCAATATCAATAAAAAGATATAGATATTGCTATTTTTGCTAACATATTATTTTCTTGATTTTGTCTACATCTTACTTTAGTTCTTTGCCCATCTTTAAGACAGTCTATAATCCATCTCAAATTGCTTTTGAGGCAGGGGTTAAGGCTTAATATTTTTCACAGGGATACACACACGTATACATAATCTTTGCATGTTGGGTTGCTTTTGACCTTTGTTGAAAATCAAATGATCATGAAGTTTTGGGTCTCCTTCTGTGTCCTCCATTCTTTCTATTCATCTATTGGTTTTAGTACATATCCTTATTACAATACTTAGAGTAGGTCTTAATTTCAGCTGGTTTAAGCCCTCCAATCATAATACAGTTTATGGAATAAATTAAAGGTCTAGAGGTTTGTTCATTTTTTCACTTTCCATAATATAATCTTTTCCCCAGCATAATCAGTGACTAAATCTTTATAAAACTGATTATGTGTTATAGCTCAGTAGAGGGTTCCATTCTCCTTCATTCTGATATTGTTAGTTGTTACAATAAATCAACCAGAGCATTTAGTTTTATTATCCACAGGGGTTCCTGCTTTTTTTTTTTTAAAGTCTTATTTTATTTTTAACTGACGAATGATAATTGTATGTATTTATGGGGCACAATGTGATATTCTGATGCACATATACATTGTGGAATGATCAAATCAGATTAATATATCCACCACCTCAAATATTTATTATTTCTTTGCAGTGAAAACATTTAAAGCCATCAAGTCTACTGAAGCTATTTGGAGTCCCTTGAGATTCCGTATGAATTTTAGGATGTAAATTATTTTATTCTATACTCAGGATATAAATGGATCATTTTATACTTATCATCATAATACACAATAATTAATAAAATTTATCCTCCAATCATTTGTTTTATTTAGTCATCATACAACCTTTAGAAAAATTATCCAGACAGATTTTTCCATTACATGTTTCACTGTTTTTGCTAACGATAATCCTGTTTTGAGTTACTACAGTAAACTTCATGTTCCTTCTTTCCAAAGTATATTTCTAGTTTTTCCCTTTTTCAAGTTCATTATATACTTATTAATTTAATCACCAAACATTTTGTTGAACCCAAAAAGCAAAACAAGTGCTAAACTTTTCTTCTACCATACCTGATCCTATTTCTGTTAACAAGGTACTAGTGTCAACTAAAGAAATGATCATAAATGTTATATTCAAGAGCATAATTTAGTTTCTTATGGGACATATTGCTCAACTTACTCTTATTGAGCTGCACTGTAGACCTAATTTAGGGAAAAATACTTTGGTATATGCTATAACAATCTTGATTGCACATTAGTTTTTTTTTGAAATTGCTAAATACAAATCTATCAATGTTTAAGAATAATTATGCTGGTGATTTAAAAAAAGAATTTGACACTATGAATAATAGAGAAAATCATAAGCTTTAAAATTAGAATTAGGGCCAGCCCGTGGCTCACTCGGGAGAGTGTGGTGCTGATAACACCAAGGCCACAGGTTCGGATCCTATATAGGGATGGCTGGTTCGCTCACTGGCTGAGCATGGTGCTGACCACACCAAGTCAAGGGTTAAGATCCCTTTACCGGTCATCTTTAAAAAAATAAAATAAAATGAGAATTATAGACAAAGTACTCTATAATCCCCAAGACCACACTCAGGTTCCATGATATACTAGATGTACTCACAGGACTCAGAAAAGCTGTTAAATTCATGGTTGCAATTTATTACAGTGAAAGGATACAAATTAGAATCAGAAAAGATAAAAGGTGCATAGAGTAGAGTCCAGGATAGACTAGGTAGAAGCTTCCAGTTCTCCTCCTCCAGTGGAGTTGTATGGACAGTCTTTCTTTCTCTCAGCTTGATGTGATACATATTTGGAGTACCGTCAACCAGGAAATTTCACCTGAGCCTAGGAGTACAGTGTTTGTTGTGGGTCAGTCATGTAGGCATGGAGTATCCATGTCCTGACCTTAGTTTCTTAGTTTTCAGCTCATCCAGAGGTCTGATAGAGCATGGCCCAAGGTCCCCACCACAAATCACATTGTTAGCATAAACTGCCTGGCATGCCCAAGGCCCCAGGAATGCAGAGACTATCTTATCGAGCAGTTTATTCCGAGGGTTTAGAGGTCATCTCCCAGGAGCTGGCCAAGAGTCAGTCTTTTCTTTGTCATGTGCAGGGTTTAAATAACTCAGGCCTGTTGATTTAAACCTTTACTGCACATGCTAAAATCTTGCCCATCCTTTGAGGTCCAGATTATTTTGTCCCTATCTGTGAAGCTCTCCCTGATCTCCCCTCCACCTACTGGCAGTAACTTCTCCTAATTCTGTTTCAAAAGCACTTTTTGTTGAGCTTATTATTGTAATATATGTAATAATATGATAAGGAGTTTAAATTAAGCTAGTATACAGTGTTTTCCCTCAGTACCTGGGATAACAGCTTGCATATAAATGTTTCTTGAAATAAATTATTGTTATCTCTGCTCATGTCTTGGTGTTCTTCCTAACTGGTGGACTCCTGATGATCAGAGACCATGCTGTGTTCATTTATTTATCTTCCAAAGAGTTTAAGGCCTTTCATGGAGCAAGGAATCAATATATATGTATTGAATGCTATATTCATGAAGCATTGGTTGCATGTAAAATCTCATTTAATCCTCACAAAGCCCTATGTAGTAAGTACTATTATTACTTTCATATTACAGATAAAGAATATGTCCGTGGCTACTTAGCCAGGAAGCAACAGAACTGGGATTCAGCCACCCCATCTGGCTGCACGGCTCATACTCTCAACTGCTTCGTAGCTTCTCTGTTGTGAACAGAATGCTGTAGTCCAACCAGAGACTTTAAAAAGCCTGCCTCAGATTCCAAAAATATTGAATATTACTTTTGAGTTATTTCCTAAGCTATAGTTTTCTTACTTAATTACCTTCCAGGACTACATTCATTGTCTTAGTTTTAAAATATGCATCAGTGACATTTATTAGTCATGTAATTTACTTTCACTATTTTTGAAAATTTATAATCCTGCCAAGGTAAACATTATTAAATGTGGGTGGCTGAAATTACCATGTTATCTCTCAGCAGTGGAGGCAGCAAGCCGAGCAGAATAATAACTTTATTTTCTGTAAAGCCACCACTGTCACTATCTATATTAGGAAACTGCATCATTGGGCTTAAGCATACTAACGAGAAGGGGATTCAATACATAAGATTGCAAAATACAGGGAACACTGCACTGGCTCTTCTACCGTGTAACTGTTACATTTGTTTAAAGCTTTGCCTACATGGGTGGTTTAACACCTGACTATTTCTACTGCAATTTAATTAAGTGAATCATTATTTTGCCACCTAATACATCAGAGGCAGACACATTTATGGTTGGCAGAAACCCTTACATTTGAAAATTTCTAGTAATTGCTGAACGTTTCTGAAAACTTCAACAATATTTTTCAAAACTATGCAGTTTGCTTTCCTAGCTTTAAAGCAGGTAACATATACAATATGATCATTTGCTCTCTCTTGAAAATTTCTAGTAATTGCTGAACGTTTCTGAAAACTTCAACAATATTTTTCAAAACTATGCCGTTTGCTTTCCTAGCTTTAAAGCAGGTAACATATACAATATGATCATTTGCTCTCTCTTCTCTGCCAACAGCAGTGGATCCTCTCCTCATTGGCAGGTGCCACTTGAGCACAGAGGGCAGGGCAGAGAGCCTGGTGTCTCCCATGGCACCAGAGCTTCTATTTAGAACATACTTACTTGTTCCCATCTCACTGTCATACTGACTTCTCTTAAACAACAACCTAGCAAAAATGATAACACAGCTTAAAGTCTCTTTAGTTTAGGCCCATCCCTGGCTCCAAACTTACTTAAAAAGAGGCAAATATATATTAGTACCAATTTTTCTTCCTTTCCTCCTCTCTTTCATATAGTGGCCCTCTCCAATTTAATTGCTGTTCCTCTCCTTCCTTGCCCACAGCCTGTCCCTGATTACTTAGCCACAGCGAATTCTTGTGTCCAGAACACTATAGGCTCCTATTTCATTTCTCTTTCCTTCTCTCTTTCCTTCTCTCTTTCTTTCTCTTCCTTCCTTCCTTCCTTCCTTCCTTCCTTCCTTCCTTCCTTCCTTCCTTCCTTCCTTCCTTCCTTCCTTCCTTCCTTCCTTCCTTCCTTCCTCCTCCCTCCCTCTCTCCTTCCCTCCTTCCCTCCCTCCCCCCCTCCACACAATCCCACCTCCCTCCCTCACTTTCTTCCTTCCTTCTCTCTCCCTCTTTCTCTTTTTCTCCTTCATAAAGCAGGCTTTCTTTTACTCGCAGGATCTACCTTCTATGTTCCCATCCAACTTTGTCCATTGCTCTGTGTCTTAGTCCATTTTCTGCTGCTTATAACAGAATACCTAAAACTGGGTAATTCATAAAGGAATGAAATTTAGTTCTTACAGTCCTGGGGACTGGGAAGTCCAAGATTGGGTGAGCCATATTTGGTGAAGGCATTTTTGCTGGTGGTGACTTTGCAGAATCCTGAGGTGGTGCGGGGAATCACATGGCGAGGTGTCTAAATATGCTAACTCAGGTCTCTCTTTCTCTTCTTATAAAGCCATCAGTCTCACTCCCATGATAACCCATTATTCTATTAACCCACTTAATTCATTAATGCATTAACCCGTGAGTGGGTTACTCCATTTATGAAGGCAAAGTCCTCATGACTCAATCACCTCTTAAAGGCCTTACCTGTCAGTATTGCTTCATTGAGGATTAAGTTTCAACATGAACTTGAAGGGGGCAAACCTCAAACCAAAGCACTCTGTAAAATCACTTTTGTGAATTGTGGTAATTCAATTACATGCATGTATTTCTCCTCCCCAAGACTATAAACTCCTTGGGGGAGAACTTATAACAATTCTCTTTTGCTTTCCCATTGCTTATCACAATGGCATGAAAAAAATGTTGAATGAATTAATGACTAACTCAAAAGCACAGGTTTAGTAATTAGACCTGAGCTGGTATCTCAAGTATTCAACATACTTGATGTTTAAACTTAGACAATTTACATACCCTCTCTTAACCTCCTTTTTATCACTTATAAAATTAGGACATTAAAATCTTCTCCACAGTGTTATTATGCAGTTTAATGAGCTTACACATACAAAGTCCTTAACACAGAGCATTGTTTTTCTTCTAGATAAAAGTAGTTCTATTCCTAACATTGGCAAAATATATGCTCAATTATGTCAAAATAAACAAATACATCAACTGATGATGAAATGGGAGAACAGAAAGTTGTCCTGGGATTGGATGTTTGCTACTGGGAATTTAGAAAGTGATTCGTCTACATGTTGATTAAAAATTGACCATCCAAGAGAAGAGGTGAGAATTAGAAGTTTTGGGTAGATTTACTCTAATTTTAACTTGTGGAGTGAATGGGGAGAAATTTTTCCCTTTGTAGTTAGGTGTCACATTACGATCTTGTTCGCAGTGCATAAATATAGGGTTTACTTATAGCAATCTTTCCCTTGTATGCCTGTTGGTGTTGTACGCCTGGTTTGTCACTTCTTTCATTCACTTTATTTTCACTAGAATCAGTTAGAAATCTTTAGGTTGCAAGTGACAGAAAACATAATTCAAGCTAGCTCAAACAATCAAGAGAACAATATGTCACCCTAACAGAATAATCAGATATAGAAGCTAAGGACGTACATGTGGGCTTCAATTTGAAGTTCCATCTGTTAACCTGTTACAGCTCCAGACCCTTCCTTTTAGGTGACAAAATGGTTGTGTTAATTCTAAATGTCATAATCTACCACCCGGAAAAGAGAGAGAAAGCTTCTCCTTCCCAGGAATATTCAGTAAAATCTTTTTACATCTCTTTGGTACTAAGTTATATACTCACTTTTAAACCAATCGTGGTGGATAAAGTGATAGGAAATGCTGACTGACTTAAGCCCAAATAGACCCCTGTCCTTGTGTGGTGGGGTCAAAGCAGTCTACACCATGTGGCTGAGATTGAGAGATAGATGTTGCTAAAGGAACTTTGGGTACAATTGCGAAAGGAAAGGAAATAGTGGGGAATACATTTCAGGCAGGGAGCAAGCAAACATCCACTATACTCCTGCTGAGTATCTACTCTATACCTGGCACATGGTAGTCAATGCTGCTATTTTTGGGCAGCCCTGCTGGCTCTCTTCCAGTTTTTCAGGACAGAATCTTGGACAAAAGAGAATGCAGAGGGTGTGGGAAGGGATATTCTTTGCATGTGTGCTTTGGAGGACATGTTGCTGGAATTATCCTGAATATCGCTGACAAGAAACGAGCTTGCTTTTAATTTAGATAGAGTCATTTTCATTCATTTAATTTTTTTTTACCATGGGCAGCTAAATGATGTTGGGTATTTGCTTGATTAAGTCCCACGGGAAGCCCCCTTTTTGTCAATTAAAAGATACTTTCTATTTTCTTCTACATGGAATGTAGTTTAAAGCAGAATGGATTTTGAGCACTTGTAAACAAAGTAAGTGGATTTTATGAGCATGACATATGGAAAAATATTTTTTAAATCTTGTGGGTGGTTTCAGTATTTTAACCCCTGATTCTATTTAAGCCTGATTCACTCTGTTCCAAATAAGAAAAATGATTTGAAGAGTTATTAATAGATTATAAAGCTCTGTTACATTAATAGATATAAACTCACTCTCTGAAACTTTTATACCAAGTGCTCCCTCTGTAAGTTGCATAGGTACCTGAATTCCTTCATTTCTTCATTACATTTTGGTAAATTTTTCCATATCTTGAATGTAAATCATAAAAGTGAATGTGTTGTATAGTACCTAGTAATTTTATAAGAAGATGAGAATAATTATCTTTATTTATGTAATCACTCAATTATTTTATAAGGTACTTCTGGATGTCTGGTTCAAATTTTAGAAAGAAATCGAAGAGGCATCAATAGTAGGTCACAAAATAAATAGGAAGCTTACCACTGAAAATTTGGTTTTGTGGATCCTTATTATGAGCTGATTTGTGTTCCCCCAAAACTTGTATGTTGGGTTCTTAACACCTAGTATCACAAACTGTCACTGTATTTGGATCTTTAAGGAGGTGAGTAACTTAAAATGAGGTTTTTAGGGTGGGCCCTAATTCTATCTGATTGTGTTCTCATAAGAAGAGGAGATTAGGACATAGACATGTACAGAGTGAAGACTATGTGGGGAAACAGCAAGAAGGCTGCCATCTGCAAGCCAAGGAGAGAGGCCTCTGAAGAAACCAAACCTGCCAGCACCTTGATTTTGGACTTCCAGCTTCTAGAACTGCAAGAAAATAAATTTTTGCTGTTTAAGCCACCCAAACTGTGGTACTTTGTTATGGCAGTCCTTGCAAAATAATAACATCTTCTATAAATGTGTGGTAAAAGCCAGGTTATTTCCTTGTGAGTTTATAGAGGTCAGGGACTAAGATAGATTTATCTATGCTTTCTCATCATCTAACCAGAGCCTGGCCCAGAGTAGGTGTATGGGAAATGTTTGCTGAATTGAATTGAATAAACACAAGCTATGTTTTGATCATGGCAGTGGCAGAGCAGCTGGCTGCCAGCCTGGCTCTTTCCAGCTACCACCTGAAGTTCCAGACTGTTGTCTGTCTGGTTCTTACTAAATGAAAATGGCTTTCCTTGTTCTTTCTGATTATAAAAGCAGATGTAAAACCATACACGTATAGAAATGTATGCTCATTGTAAAAATAATCTGGTAATTCATTTAAGTATGAAAAAGAAAGTAAACTCACCCAGAATTCCTCTACCCCAAATTAGCCGCTATTCAAATTTTGGCGTATATATTTTTCTCAGCAGTTTTTTGGGGGAGTCATATCAATATAGTTATCAATTTCTCTCTCTAACAAAGAATGGCATAATTTATATAGCATATGTTGTTTTTATATTATGTTCTTTTCCCCCACATATTGTGGATATCTTTTCATACCATAAAATAAAATAAATATAGATTTATAGAAGCAATTTAAAGTGGCTAAACTATACTTCATTTAAGGAATGTGCAGTACCTTATTTGGCCTAGCCCTCGCTGATGGATAGTTAGGTTGTTTCTAGTGTTTTCCTAATATGAATAGTGCTGTGAGGATTTGGACTCTTTGTTGTTGTTCTTGTCTTATTATCCCTCTTTCTGTTTCTAATCTTTTATTTACCAAAGTCAGGACAGATATAAAACAGCACACTCTGTAACATGCTTGTGTGGGCAATTGTGGAACTGGTAATGTAGACACAGAAGTAATGTGGGTGCCTTATGAGGAAATCCTTACAGAGTTCTCTTGGTTGGGACATCTCCATCTGCTCCCAGGAGCCAAAACCTTTCCTGTGACCTCCAGACAAAATCATTAAATTGCCTCTTTGATGTCTTCACTTGAGTATATCAAATTCAAAATGTCCAAAATGCAACTGTTGATTTTTCTCCTAAATCATGTCTCTCCACTAACTGGTCTTCCCCACCTCAGTCCACAGCACCGTGGTTCACCCAGTCGCTGAAGTCAGGAATGAAGGAGCTATCTCTGCTTCCTCCCTTGTCCTCACTTTCCATATCCATTCTGTCGGTGAGTCCCTGTTGATTTTATCTCCAAAATGTATCTGCCACCTGCCATCTTCTTTTCTCCACTGTCCATTTTGCTTGCCCAGAAGATGGCAACAGCCTTCTCACTGGTCTCCCACTCTCCCTTCTGGGCTTCCCCCACACAACTGCCAAAGTGATCATGCCCTACAAAGATGGACTGATATTGCTGCAACAAAATTTCTTTCATTCCTATTTACTTATTTATGTGAATAAGGTTTCTTGGTGCTTGCAGCTATAAAAATGAAAAATTAATGCATTTCTAATAAAATTTTACTTTTTATGTTTAATAATAATACCAATTTGTATGTAGTTATGTTTTGATCAAATGCTTGTCAATAATAAAGGTAATGAACCCCCCCAAAATGAAAGTGATCATACCACAGCCTTAAATGCCTTGAAGGCTCCCCCTTATACTTTGATTTCAAGGAAAAGTTCTAACTCCTTGCTTTGGTCTACCAACCCTGAATGTGATGGCCCTTATTTATGTCCTAACATCATTTTGTATCCCTCTCTCCCTCACTCACTTTGCTCCAGCTTTCTTACAGTTGCTTGAATATCCCAAACTTTACCCCACCTGAGGCCAGTTGCACAAGCTACTCCCTGTGCCCGGCCTGCTCTTCCTCCTATTCCTTTTGGGTTAACTTCTTCCTTTCCCCTAGTTTGCAACTTTAATGTGCCCTCCACAGAGAGGCTTTCACTGAGCATTTAATCTAAAGTATGTCCCTACCCTTACTTTTTTTTTTTTTGATCTCATACTCTTACTTTTTCTTTTCTCAGAACTTCCTTGACTTTAATATATTTTAAGTGCGCCACTGGGCCGGCCCCTCATTTGTTAGTTTTATTGTTCCTTTTCTGTCTCCTCTAATAAAAGGTACGCTCCATGAGGTCAGGGCCGTGTCCATCTTGTTCATCAGTGCATCTCTGGACCATAGCACAGAGCCAGGCACAGCGTAGGCCCCCAGTAAATAATCTTGTGATTTTGTTGTTTCTGTAGTTTTCTTCCATAGCCATGTTTGGATATCAGTGCTGAAGACTTTTAATCCGCAGCGTTAACCCCACTCAGAGGCTGAGGCAGTCTTAGTACTTAGGGAGGTGTGTCCCCACTTGGTGTGTTCTGCCCTAAGCCCAAGGTGCAGTGACTCTGGGAGGAGTTGCTAAGGGCTTGCAGCCTATTGAGCTGTAACTTTCAGTCCACCCCACCTCCCCTTCTCTCCCATCTCCCTCTGCTCCAACTGCGTGGTCCATATGATGTGGCTTCTGCCTGTAGTTTGGGTTTGAACTTAAGTTGCTGGCTGGGACTGGTGGTTCCTGAACTATAGCCATACCAACCCCTCTCCCTGAATCAGACTTGTTCCTGATCCCATCCCCAGCCACTGGCTGGGATACTACTTCTAATCAGACAGATTGTCCTCCTCTACTTACCCTTCCATCCCACCACCCCTGTTCATCTCACCTGACTGAAAATATGGTCACTGCCTGGAGCTTTCTGTCATACTTCACCTTCAGATGTGGATGGCAGCCTGCACTGGGATCAAGCTCACCACTGTCTTTTTGTATATGGGGGTTTGCACTGCTTGCTGTCCACTTTCACTGGTGCCAACCTCGGAGTAGCACTGTGGAACCAAATAGGCCTGCATTTGAATCCTGGTTCTGCCATTTTTTAGCTGTGTGACCTTAGGCAAGTTATTGACTTCTTGGAGTTTTGGTTTTCTCATTTGTAATGTGGTGGTAAATACTATCTATTCTGAAAAGTGATGAGGGTTGGTGATTACATAGGAGCACCTAATGCAGAGCCTGGCACAGAGCTGGCACCTCGCCTCCCCAGCCTGCCAGCCTAGCCTCTGTTCACAGTGTCTTTCTCCCTTCCCACGAGCCCTTGAGGCCCATTCTGGCCTATGTCCCTGGAGTTGGATGGGCTATTTTAGGCTGCTCTTTTTCTCTTGATGTGAGCTGAGTTGACTTCTTTAACTTCCTGAGTTTCTGTTTTCTTTTTGGCCCATACATATCCTTTAAACAAAACTCTTTTTTAACTGCCTCTGGTTTACACATCTGAGCCACTTTGATCTACTTCTCTCTAGCAGAAGGGCCATTTGTTCACTTTTGGAAGTGAGATGCATTCCATAGTTTTTACAAGAATGTTATAGTCATATCCAGAGAAGATGCCAGCCTGATTTCCCCAAAGATGGTGCATAGGTTGGACAGAATTCATTACATTTATATGCAAAGAATGTTCTTGTAATAGGGGACATTTTTGGCCAATTTTAAAGCTATAACAGTGCTTTATACTGCAAATGGAATACTACATAATGGCCTTTTGTGGTAACAATCTTCTTTGCAATGACTTTTTAAAAGCACATTTTTTTCCCCCAAGGTTACAATTAAAATTACACAAACATAAGAGTTTTCTGGAAGGCAAAATGCTACTCTCTGGAGCCGAGCCCCTTCAGACACCTTGGCATGCATAATTTGAAGAATGACTGGGATCCCATATGTTTCTTCATTTCTCCTAGACGGCGTTGACATTTGGGGATTTATTCTTAGAGTTTGCTTCTTTGAACATGTTTGGTTCAATTAGTCTACTGAAGCTGAGGTAGCATAAACTGTTTTTTAGAGAAGTGATACCATATTCAGGACAGGATATTTGCGGTAACGACAGATGGGGTTGTGATCAGACTAGATTGCCATTGATCAAACTTAGAGTAAAATGAAGTGCATCTATAGCACCTAACAGTTTCTTAAACAGAATAGGATCTTAATAAATGCTGGTTAAAAGAAAGGATGAATGAATAAACAATTAGTGGTTGGAACTCTGTTGAGCCTTTGGGAAAGGGAAAAAATTTAAATGAGTTTGGATTATTTAATCTTAAAATGTCAGATGTACTGTAGAGTGAGTAAATTATTGCTAATTTTCTTTCTGGAGACTAAAAGGTCAGCAATCATCATGGCTACTGTTTATTGAGGACCTACTATAATGAGTGCTTACTATAATGAGTGCCTAAGGTTTTTGTTTGCTCAGCATCTCTGTTCCTTTTGGGGATCTGTGCCTGTCTCCCCAGTCGGTGAGACTATCAAATATGCTATTGCCCTGCAGCCAGGATAGAGCACGTGCCTCAGGCTGAGCCATTATAGTACTATATCCCCTTTGCAACCATTCTTGGTGCAGGCATATTGATGTGTGCATATGTGACCCTGGTAGGGCCAATCAGGGTTTTCCTCTGGACTGATATTTAGATGTTGGGGAGAGAGAAGTTTCCTTTTGCACTGGGGTTGCTAAACTCAGAAGTGGTGAATATGGGCAATGGTGTGAGGGTAAATATTTAGTGGTTGGCTCTCTCAAGACAAAAATGCATGTGCATATATATACACACACATATATTTAAATTTACTATAAATTCTACCGATAAAAGGATACATAGCAGATAATTTTCAGATAATATTAAAATATTCAACAGTCTTTTTGCAAATTCCATATAGCCCATTGATTCTCACATGGTACTTTCACTGATTTTTGCCTAGCCCTTGGGTCTATAGCCAACCTCTGCTTACAATTGATGATAATGTAGTTCCAACATAAACACTGGTTGATATTTTCATTTATCTTAATGATTAAAGTGAAATAATGAAGACATATGCTAGAAATTTACACATTTGTCAATGATGTGACCTCTTTGTTGAATCGGAAAACAGTTTTGAATACTAGAAGAATACTTCCTTATTTTATTTTATTTTTTTGTTATTTACAATGTTGCTATGGTTTAAATATTGTATTTCCCCCAAATTCATATCACATTTGGGGAGAGGCAGGACCTTCTTACTCATCACTTCCTCTTCAACTCGTCTCCCTCTCCTTAGCGCAGGGAAATTTTTCCTCATCTAGGGTAGAAGTGGGAGCGTGTGGGATATATGGTTCTTATTAGATATTTTAAAATCTTTTGGGTGACAGTGTAGTACAGTGGTTAAATAGAATGGTTAAGGATTTGGGCTCTGAAGACAGAATACCTGGGTACATAATTCTGGCTATATCATGTACCAGCTTCATAACCTTGTGTCAGTTAGCTGACTTCTCTGTTTCTCAGTTTTATCTTTGGTTCAAAGCGTATAATTTACTTACTATGATGCCTGGTATCTAGATGCACACTAAATATTTGTTGAATTAAATTCAACTTTACCCTATTAAAGTTAAATGAGATTAAGTGAGAAAATGCATGTAAAGTACTTAGAACAATGTCTAATGCCTGGTAAGAATGTACATAGTCTTTATTATAGCACTTTTCTTATTGCAATTCTGTTCTACTGCCCAGACTTTCAAAATTCAAAAGCCAGGAAGAGGTGAGCTGTGGTGAGGAGTGGTGATACAATGATAGCCAGAGGGTAACATAAATATGGAGGATGGGGGAGAATTTAATGTTTCAAAAATATCAACTCATCATATGCAGGGGTCTGTTACCCAGTTTTTCCATACCCAGACTTTTCTCTTCCCAAAACAGCTGTACACCAATCACATAGAGATTTCTTCTCCTAAAATATCATGTCACTTCCTTACTCAAAACATGTCTTTTTCATTGTCTATGGAATAAAGCCCAAACTCTTTAAGATGGCCTGATAAGCCCCTCACCATGCCTCTAATTCTCTCTTTCATTTCTCTTTGTTAAGTCCAAGTTGTCTACTTTATGTCAAATATCACAGGCTTTCCTATCATTATGATTTTTCTTTTTTCTAGTTCTTTCCCTTGGTAAGCCTCCCTCCTTCTTCCCCCACTGAGGACACCCATCAGGGGAGCAAATAGAGGCTAGTGATGTCCTCACCAACTGGTGTGCTCTGACTTGGTCCCATGACTGCCCGGGAGAGTCTTCTTTTCCTAATTCTCATGAAGATGCCAGAAGGGCTAGTGAGAGTTCTGGTGAGGAGATACATAAAGTTTCACTGTATTTGTAATCTTTTTATATCAACAGTAAGGCAAATGTTGCAATAGAGAAAGCACAGGGTGGCACTAGGAGAAGACACAGGAGGGGCTCTGTACCAAGCCCTCCTCTTGGAGGAAATGAGCTCTAATCCACGATCTGAAGAAATATGGCTGGTGATACAGTACATTGGTAGAGGGAGAAAAAGAGAGCATGGTAAGTAGAAGGAATAAAAAGGAGTGTGGAGAACAAGGAAGGATGAGCATGTGGGGTTGGAATGGGGATGATGCAAGTTGAGACTGGATAGATAAGCAGGAGTCACATGGGGAAGGACGTAAAAAGGCTAGCCGAGGGCTTTGAACTTTCACCTGAGGGCAAAGAGAAACCCGGAAGTGTTTAAGCAGGGGAGTGACATAAGTGGATTTATGCTTTAGGAGGATGACTGTAGCTATAGTGCAGGGTGAAGAATGGATTGGGGTGGAGATGGAGATGGAGTTGGAGAAGGAGAGGATATGGCAGCAAAACCCAGGATGCAGGGAGAACAGTTAGAAGGCTGTGGCAATTCAAGTGAAACAAAGCGGGCCTGACCTTGAGCAGAGATTGTGACAAGTGGGTACCTTTAAGAGAGATTTGGGAGGTTGAGTGAAGAGGATTGGATGTAGGGGTAGGAATAGAGAAGCACTGAAGTTACAGACTTGGATAACCGGTGGATAGAGGTGGCACTCCTGAGACAGGAAACACTGTAGGGGAGAAAGTTTGGGCAGGCTGCAGATGGTGCATTTGTTTTGGATCTGTTGAGTTAGGGATCCCTGGGGAATTGTCACATGGATACAGCCAGTCAGTACATAGATGTGGGGGTCTAAAGTTGCAGGAAGGAGGATTTTATTTTGGAATTCAGAAATATGTGTATTTCTGTATATTTGTATCTCCTCTATCAGGGTTAGGGATAGCAATCATGTTATTAAACACAATGTCTATGCAGCAAAACACATCAATATTCACCGCAAGTGGAATAAAGAAAGTGTATAAGAACTGCCTCCTGAGAGTTCAGGTCAGGTTTTTCTGTCCAATGAGTTTGTGACCAATTTAGCAAAACAAAACAAAACAAAACAACTTTAGGATCTCAGAAGTCCGGGTACAAGATTGTCCACCTGCACTATTTCATTTAATTCTTACATCAACTGTATGAGGTAGGCATTATTGCTATTCTCTTTTTACAGAGACGGGAACTCAAGCACAGATAGGTTAAAGTGCTGAGGCTACACAATCAGTATTCAAAAACCAGTCAGTCTAAGGTAGGAGGATGTTTCAAGAAGAAAGGAGTGGTTGGTAAGAGGGTCAAATGTCATAGGCAGGTTAAGTAAAATTAAGAATGAAATTACCTCACTGGATTTGGCAATTTACAATATTGCCTTGGAGAAGGCAAGTTTAGGGAAGTAGACAGGTGGAGGTTGATCTGTGGTGGCTTAAGGGGTAAATAAGAGGCAAAGAAGTGGAGACGCCTACTGTTCTGAGATGTCTGACCTCTGACTGAAAAGGGATGGGAGCAACAGAGCAAAAGCTAGAGGGAGACAGCAAGTTGGGGAAGCATTTGAAAGTGCATTAAATGTTGAAGAGACAGTTCTATGAGGTCTCTCCAGAGGTACAAGTGAATAGGATCCTGGCACTGGTGGGGGATGGTGAAGGAAATTGCTTCCTGCTCACTTAGAAGAAAGAAGAAAAGGAAGAGAGAGCAAGGCAGGGGGTGGAGGATTGACAGCATTACCCGCTCTCTGGGAGTCGTCTTCTGAGACTGGGAGCTGAGAGGGTGACCACTGAGGTGTGAAGTGAGAGGAGAAGCTTTGAGAAAGCTATGCAGAGACTGGAGGACACAGTGGAGTAGGGATGGATGTATGGAGGGGTTGGGCTGCATTGAGAGGGTCCGGTTGAGTTTGGAGGCCTTGAATTTATGGTGTATCAGTCTGGGAGTTTTTGTGATTCTCTCCTGAGGTGCTCAGCACCCACAAGTATGGATAAACTTAACAGCTTATCAGATTAGCTTACAACAGATTGGGTCTTTGCTGAGTAGGTGTAGCCAAGGGTCTGATCCTTGGGAACTGTTATGAGATTAAATTCCAGGCAACGTGGGTCCAGAGTCCAAGCATTGAGCCTCTGCACTACATTGCCTCTCTAGTCTGCTTCCTCTCAACTTAGATCTGTGTGGAGGAGGAACTTTGTGCATGCAAAGAAATGGAGTAATATTTGTATATGTCACTGCTAGTGCTCGGATAAGGCTCTGGGGAGAGGCACAGAATAAGGCTTGGAGAGGGGAAATGGAATGGACTGCTGCTGCTGCTAATGAGAACAACCTTGGAGGCCAGCATGGAGAGTGACTTCTGACTTCTGCCTTTCCCTTTTTTCCTTCCTTCCATTTCTTCATCAGGGCCACCCATTTGGCATCTGCAGATTGTACCTTGGACCTGTACTGGGGTTTGCTCAGAAAGAGGGGGCAGGGATGGGGAGAAAAATCATTCCCCTAGAGAGGAGTGGTTGGGCCATTTGCACAGAAAGGATCAAACATTAAGTAAAACATAACCTATTTCTAATGCATTTCTGAAAATTTACATATAATTACAGACACTGTCAAACTATTTTAAAATCCTCGCAGGAGGGGTGCTTGATAAAAGAATCCTTCAGGGAAACAGTAGTAATTAAAGATTATC
>NW_007726828.1:198870-212324 GCF_000696425.1 Galeopterus variegatus
AGCGGCCAGTCTGTATGTGGGATCCGAACCCTTGGCGGGAGCGCCGCCGCGCTTCCCAAGCGGCGCACTGTAGCAGTGCGCCCCCGGGCCGGCCCCCCATATATCAATTTTCTAAGCCCTCACTGATACATTGGTTTCTGTTGAACTGGAACATACCTGCAGTTCAGCTGGCTTTCACTCTGCTGTGACTTTGAAGTCAGCAAACAATTTGGGGGATTGATACTCTTGGTTCTTACAGAGGAACTGCTCTAATTACCATACCTCAAGAGATGAAAGAAAAGGACAAATGATTCTGCGTTAAAATGGAATTTTTGCAATAAAACAAACAAACAAAAAGAAGCCCTTTGTGTGACATTCAAGTTTTTAAATTCCTGTCTGTCACACCTGTTATATCCTGTTGATTGATCACAACATATGGACTCTGTCTGAAAACACTTTTAAAATGCTGTATTGGCACCTTGCTGCAATCTGCCAGCACATTCCTTAGGGCCAGGCAGTTCATAGGTGCTGCTGCTCTAATTTCCTTAATTCTATTTCGACTGGGAGCTATTGTGAGTTGTCAGGGATTTCTCTTGTTTCTTGTGCTGCAAAATCAGTGATGGCAATAGAGATCCCTGGATGTTTCTGGTTGTTACCACACTAACTGAAGATCAGGTTATTTTCTATTATCTACAAGGAGCTCCAGCTACAGGGACAGGAGACCTGATTCTAGTCTCTAAAGCACTGCCTCATTTTGGACAAGTCACTTCATCTCTCTGGGTCCTGGTTTCTTTCTCTATAAAATGAAAATTTAAACTAGAAGATCAAGAAAAGCATGTAATCCAATGATTTGACACTTTATAACTACCAATTGTTCATTTACAATCATTAACATAATCTGAAAATTATAATGCTATGCAGTTATTAAGGACAAAAGGAAAGGATAAATGTCAGTTTAATTAAATCTGCAGAAGGATATAAATGGGGAAGTTCTACCAGTAATTGTGAGACTGTGTCTTAACAGAGTCCAAAGAGTTTCCTCTTCGAGAAGTGTGAGCTAATACACCCACAGAAGAATGACTAGGAACAGGGATATTTATACTAGATGGGAAATGCTGGGAAGCTGAGATTTTAAGTCAATACCCAGAGGCGAGATGTGGGCAGCTGATGATGTGCAAAAGAACATACAGATTTGAAATATTCCCTGTTAATGATTATGATGGAATTATCATATCATGCTAGAAATCTAGGATAACAGTCTATGCATTATAGATACATATTAACAAAACAAAACAAAACCTGCCTGTTCACCACCCCAGCCAGTGAATGGCTGATTAGGATTATTTGAACACAGGTCATATAAGACTCACTACAGGGGGAAAATTGAATTGTGTTTAAGGCTGGGGTGGTGGTCGTGGTTTTGTTAGTTCCCCTCCAGCTGACACACACCCTACCAACTGCAGGGAGGGAGCCGTAGTGTCAGTCACATCCCTGACTCCTGCCGGTGGCAAGCTAACCATGCGGGTTCAATCTGCGCCTGAATCCCTTATTTAACTAAAGACGTCCCAATGTATTTAAAAGACATTCTAACTGTAGGGAGATAAACTAGTATTGCCAGCAGTGCTTCAGACAGAAAGCTGAGATAGCCCAGTGTTATTCGACAGAGTCTCTTGATTTTTTGTGAGAGGAATCTTAGCAGAACAATCTGCTCTTTGCCTCGTGTTAAACTTGTGGGTTTGCTCAGCTCTGGGCGACTGGGTGGAAATCTGAGAGAAGAGGGAAAAAATGATCCTAAGGTAATGCCTGGATCCTAGTTGTGCGTTTAACTGTTCCTCAACCACAGACAATGACCCGTTCCCAGGGTGCTCTGGACAGAGAGAGAAGGATCCTATCTTGAGGGTGGTGACAGGTAATCTAAGGGGTTCCAAACAAAGTCAGACACCTGCCCTGAGGACAGACGCTGAGTTGTTTACTCTAATCCCATACTGAGAATTCCCCCTGCCCTGGCAACCTGACCTCGATCATTTCTAATGCGGTTACGTCGCCTTCAGCCTATTTTAACCAGCAAAAAGGGATGCACCCATCCAACTGTCCTTTTGCCTTCACCACTGAAGACGTTGCCCCCCCCCCCCCCCCCGCACTGCTGCAGCGCACTTTTTGTCTCCCGCTCCTTGACCCTGTTTATAAGGTCGTACTCTCTCAATAGGTCTAGGTGGATCCCCGGAGGAGAAGCCTTAGATCTGTGCTTCTCAAACTTGTGCGTGTGTCATATTTACCCGGAGGGCTTGTGAAAACAGATGGTTAGACCTTATCCTGAGTTCCTGGTTCCCTAGCTCTAGGGTAGAGTCTAATACTGTGCATTTTTACAAGTTCTTAGGTGATGCTGATGCTGCTAGTCCGGGGCCACTTTGAGAACCACTGCCTTAGATAAAAGAAGGTGCTGTGGCGTGGGCTCTCCTTTCTCTCCTGACCTCATTCATACGCCAGTTTTCCTTCTCTGTGGCAGATTTGGGCTTTTGGACTGTTTCTATCGGTTCCACTCCTGTCCCTGGTTCTGAAATGTATGGGGTGGGGGGTGTTGTTAGAGGCGATACCTGTCCATGCCCCAGCCTTGTGCAACTTCGTGCCCACCGCCCTCCCCGTTTTCCCACCGCAAACGGTGCCGGCCGCACTGCCTCTCTCTGGGGTGTCAATTATTCCCCTTTTCCCTACTCCTCGCATCAAGTGCAATGTTTCCTGCAACTTCGCAGCGGTGGCGGGGCTCGCGGCTCGTCTCCTGCGCTCAGCGGCCCTTGGAGAAGCTCCGCTCGGCGGCCGCACGCTCTCCCGCTCGCGCCAGAACCAGCCTGGGGCGCAGGGGCCATTCGGGGGGCTCCTTCCCTCAGCGCCCTGACCCCATCCGGCTCCGCTTCTGGGTGTGGAGTAGGGCGAGTGTAGAAAGCTCCGGGGTTGAGGCTTCAGGCGCCGAAGCCCGGAGGGGGGCGGTAGCAGCGTCAGGTGGCTGCTCTGCGTCCCCGCGCGCCGCCCAGTTAGTCCCTAATCGGCGCTCAGCCTCGGCTGGAACAGGAGCCCGTAGGCACCTCCGCCCCGAAAGCCGCGTCGGCGGGAGCAGCCGGGGCTCGGGACCTCGGCAGGAGAAGCTGAGATGTGACCCCTTCGACTGCACAGGATCCTCCTTGTCACCCGCCGCTCTTACTCCACGGCCCCCATTGGACAGCGAACGCCCGCCGCGCTCTCCAGGGAGAGAGGCGCGGCCACCAGGCGCACAGCCCCGCAGAAGTTGGGCTGCGCTGGGCAGCAGTGATCCAGCTGCGCGACAGGGGTGGGCTAGGAGATCGGGAGAGGAAGGCGCAGGAAAGGGGTCTCGGCCTGGGCTAGGGGGACCAGGACGAGAGGGCTTGAGTTCGCTCTTTCGCTCCCCCGATCCGGGGCGCGGGGCAGGGGGAGAAATGCTGAGCCCGCGCCCAGGCGACCGCCGCCGCGGCAGCAGTCTCAGCAGCAGTCTCAGTCTCAGCACCGGCGGGACAGCGACAGCGGGGGCGGCGCAGGCGCACTGTGTCCCGCGGAGCCTGCAGTTCCCGAGCCCCGTGTGCGGCACCGCCACAGTCTGGGCAGCGGCGGCCGGGGGAGCGCTACTACCATGAACTGCCTGGTCCTCCTCCCCACAGCTGCTCATCCGGGTCGGGCTGGAGACACAGTCAGGGGACCCCGTCGCCGCCGCCGCGCCCCCTCTTCTTTTGGCTCGAGATTCTCCTCCACCTTTTCCTCCTCTTCCTCCACCTTCTCTTCCTGCATCCCCCCCTCCCCCGCCGCGGATCCTGGACGCCGCTCTCCAGACCCAGGATGCCGGGGGGCAAGAGAGGGCTGGTGGCACCGCAGAACACATTTTTGGAGAACATCGTCAGGCGCTCCAGTGGTAAGGAGAGTTCAGTTCAGAACACCCTTACCTCCATCCCGCCCACACGCGGCCCCCATCCTTCCCATCCCATCTCTCTCCCAAGGGGGGAAGGGGATGTAGGCATCCTTACCTGGTGGCTTCAGTTACCACCTGGAACTGATTGTGGGTGGGGGTGGGAAGGAGGTGGTGGAGGAAAGTTAGTTGCATCCCCTTCCTACTAGAGGTGCTCACCCTCTCCCACCTACCTGTCCAGAGCCCAGAACAGAAGGAAGGGAAGCGGGGTGGGTAGAGTGCAGGTACATCTGGAGAATGGAGCTGAAATTCGCTTTGTTGAGGGATAGCTTTCTTGTTTATTCTTCTCCCACATTTTTTCCCAAGTAGGCTGCAGGAACTGATGAAATTCTTAGAGTTAATCTCAGTGGAAGGGTTTCTTTCAAGTTGGGAATGGCTGCGAAAGTGCTACTTAATAAGATTTAAGTCTCTGGAAACGCTTTTGGCCTCAGTGGGCACCACTGAAAAGTACCTTGTCCTGTGGAGAGTAGCTGGAGTTGAATCTAAAAAAGAGAGTCAGTGCTTGAAAAATGGAAAGACAATTACTATGGTCAAATTTGTGTTTAAAGTTTCTTTTTGTTTTTCATTGTGTATTGGTCTATATGATATACTCATGTGACTTGAACAGGAGAAATGTAGAAGCAAAGCAATAGCTACTGTGCTTTTAATGTGACTGGAGAAAGAATTCAAAATATGCCATTATACCTTGCTACTGATGTTTAGATTTTTTTTTTTTTTGCCTTAAAGTGTCCTTAAAATACCATTCGTTTATGCATTCATTTCCTACAAGACATTTTGGATGGGAATGGTTATATATTTCACATTTCAAGACCTTATAAACTTTGCATTTTACTGAAATCTATATCTTCTACTTGTTTTTAATTCTTTTATATAATTTTCAACTTCATTAGCAAGGCATGTTGAATATCCTTTGAAGTTTTTTCTTCAGGGGACTGTTATTATATTTTGAGATCTCTTGCTTGGAGAATTATGAGAAAGACATTTTTGCATATGAAGTATAGTAGAGTTTGGAACAAAGCAATGGAAATACTCCATGGAGTTCCATAATTCATTGTTGATTGATTCATTCATTGAAACAATACTTATTTGAGTGTCTTATACAACAGATACTCTGTGGGTCCTTTGTACAAAAAAATGATTACAACACTTTCCCTGTTCTTAAGAAGATTCCTGCCTAGTGGGCCAGACAGAGGCACACTCAAATGATAATAAATAATTAAATACGATGATGGTTTCCCTGAGTTGGTAGATTAGATTATACTAATTCTTAGATTAGGATCTTTCTCCTGTAAAACTAGGCTTGCAAATATTTACCCTGATTTAGGGACTAAATGTATTTAAGTGTCCCAAAGTGTTTTCCCTAAATCTCTGACTTGGTATTTGGTTTTATTTTGAGGTTTGTGACTTTATTTCTTTCACTTTAGTCATGCCTAATACTATACAAGTCTAAAGCAACAGTGTTATATTTGGGTTTAAAAAATAGTTAATAGGGTCTGGCCTACTATTCATTTTAATACCTATAATATTTTTAGCTATTCCAGTGTGTTTTCATATGTGTTTCCTATTTTTACAATAATATGAAATATAACTTCATAATGGTAGGCAATTTCTATACTTATACCTTACCTTCTTATGTTAATATTATAATAGAACTAGAATACAAGGAGATATTACTATTAAAACAACCATTCTGTAGAATGTAAGAGCTACTGGAATAAGCTGTTTAAGATATATGAGTCTTATTTCAGCTTTCTCATCCTCTTGGGTTATTTCAACTCCATGCAATTTGGTCTGTGAGAGGACTTTCCAGAGAAGGCCTTAAAAAATAAAATCCGCAGGCTCTCTGTTGCCCTCCTTGGTGGAGAGAAAGAAGATGAGAATCCCTTGACTGAAGTTTGCTAATATTCATCTTTGGTTGAAACTATTTACACAGACTGGAACTATGAGCCAGTTTTTAGAATATCTTTTATTTCTGATAGACCATGAAATGGAGATTCATCTTATGTGGCTTAGAAACATTTGCTTCTGTTGCCTCCATTTTAGGTCTCCATCCAAATGAAGGAATAGTTTATCTTTTTTACACTTTATATTCATCATTGTTTCATCGGTTTAATGTTTCTTTCAATGGATAACACCAAGTGCGAATGAAAATTTATCTGTTTTAGCATTTTTAAATGCCACTTCTAATTGCCTGTGACTAACTTTGAATACCACTATTCAAAATCCCTGAGCTTTGTTTGAAATGTTTTAGATAGTTGAAGTAGATATATGCACATATGTATCTAATAAATACTGAAAAGTCTCACTACCTCTTTTACAGGAAGAACCTTAAAAACCAGGAATTGCAGTATTAAATTTTCTGTACATTCATGTGAGGGTATCCCACAATAATTTCTGTATGATTTGGCAGAGAAATAGAAAAATTCATGCTGAGAAATTGTTTAATTGAGACTAACAGAGAAAATTCCCTTCAGGATTCTCATAGATGGATTAGGTTTGTTACACTGAAGATTTCATTATTTACTACCTTAACAACATTGAAAGTGAACTGTTGGCAGAGCTTTGTGGGAAAAAAAACAAAAGAGGCCAGCACTCCCAATCTATTTACGAATTGAGGAAACAGAGGCTAAGCTCATCTATTTACCTGTACCTCAAGAAAAGCTTCTCTTTCTTATACAACCTCATTTTCTCCTTATAAAAAGATCAGATCTTATAGTGAGAGTCAGATAAAGATAGAAAAATATGTAGAGAGATGCCCGGATGGTACAGAAATACACAGATAAGTACTCAGATGGACAGGCTCCCACCCAGAAAACTAAAAAGAAGAATTCCCTTCCTATTCTTCTGTTTTAAGATTTGGCTATAAAGTGTGTGTATCTGTCCGTCCTGCAGACACAGAAGACACAGAGGAAGCAAACTATCTCTTTCTCACACACAAAGAGCAAAGGAGAGATGTAGAAAAAACATACACATACACATACACACACATCCAGAGAGAGAGAGAGAGAGACAGTGAGCAAGAGAGAGAGACATTAGACGTGAAAGGGAAATGGACACAAAGAGAAAACATGAGGCTTTTATTTGTCCATGGATATCACTACTGAAATGAAATGCAGCCAGTTAGAAATTTGCCACAGAACTTTTTGAGGATGTGAACAAAAGAGCAAGAAGTGTGGCATATTTGAGTATAGCTTTTAAATCTGAGGATTTCCTGATAAAGTTCCAAACACCTCAATTGTGGTTTCCCAGAATAACAGTGCTGTATTCTGTGCCCCAGAGTAGCAACTATAGACTATTTGTTGTTATTTTACACCTCTTGAGATTGGATTTTTATTTTCCTTATTTAGTTGACTCAGTCTGTTATGGGAAGGCATTGCGAGTTGTTACTGGTGATTCAAAGTCTATAAAATAAAATAATGAGGGCCATTGAGTAGGATGGATACACACACACTTTATAGCCCAATCTTAAAATAGGAGAAATGTGGAATCCTTTTTTTTAGTTCTAGATAAAAGACAAGATAAGATCATTTTAGAGAAAAGGAATTACAATATTTCTTAACATGTAGTTCTAGTAAATATAGAGAGCATGTTATTACTCCAAGAAGTTGTAAAGCTCCAAAAGTATAAATGCAATAGAAATGTTTATATATATTTTTGGCTAGTAGGATCAAAATAAGTTGTTAGGAAGGGAAAGTTTGGGAAGTATGTGGTAAGTTTATTACATCTGAGCAATGTCTCCTGGAATGCTCCTGCCCCAGAGGTTACTAAGTCTGTGTCAGGAGCATTATTAGATATTTTCTCATTTAAATTTCAATTATTTATGCAGGCTATTATCAATATAAATTGTGTTGTAGGAAGGAGTAAACTTGTGAGTATAGATTAACCTGAAAGAAAGCAACTGTGTTTAGGACTTTTAGGTTCAAATTTTAGATTCAAAAAACAACAAATATTTCAAAGCCCTTCAATGTGATTATGTCTTTGGGCAGCACATTTCATTCATATGTTGTCTTCAATTTCTTAACAAATAGGCAGAAATGACTAGTTTTGGTGACAGTAAACTAGGTTACATTTTGAAAAATTATAAGTAAGAATTAACATATTTTTATTATAAATGAATTATTGTTTTTTAATATTTTAAGCACTATGAAAAATTAGAAGTGTTTTACTAATTTTATGAAAAACTAGACATATTTTTTCTTTGGATAAAAAAGGGGCTCAGGAAAGAAGTAAAGAAGGTAGCATTTCCTAAACCACTTTTCTTTCAAGAAGACAAACTCAGTATCCTCAATTTTCCATTTTGCTTGAGATAGGCAGGTTGTATAAGCACTTTCTTTTCTCAGCCATCTCTTACTTGTAGGAAAATTCAAAATTATTTTCATGCTATAATTGATATTTGTAAAAACTCTTAAAGAAACCTATAGGAGGGAAAATAGAGAAGTAGTGATTCAAAAATAAAACAAAAAAGAAATAATAACTTTTAAATACTATCCAGTTTATAAGAAATGGTGTACAACAAATGGATTTGTTTTTTGTTGTAAAGTTGTTGATATTTTTTCTTGAAAGGTTTTCTTTAACATCTTAAGACACTATTCAGGAAATATTGATCAAAACCACATAATATTTCTGAATCATTGGTTTACCCAGGTTTTGTAATGTATCACTTTAACATTTAAATATCAAAGAGATTGAAATTATTCTGACCACTTCCTAAATTATATTTATAAATAAGCCCGAGATCCTCTCGCATTGGAGTGCATGCTGCATTATATAATGAATGCAGTACGTTGCTGAGTCAGGGGCTGCTTATCCTAGGACACTATTGTCTTTACTAGAGATTGCCCTCTTTGTGTATAGTTGCTTTATTACAGAAGTAGGATGTGTAAGAAATACATCTACTTAGCCATCTTTTAAGTGACCTGCTAAAAGAACCATATAAGAACACTATTTTTTAGGGGTTTACTTATGATTACTTTAATTGACAGTGACTGAGGACTGGGTAGATTTCTGTAAAGAAACCCTTTACTTTAGTCAATGTTTATCTTTCACTTTCATTGTGAATAGCAGCTGTTTCCTAGCTTGGAGGAACAATGCTTCCACATTCCCCACAGTGTAGCCTAGGGAAAGGTATTGTTCACCAAAGTTCTGTAGTTAGTATTTACCACAAGAGGTCACTATAGGTTCTGCGTAGTTAAGACCTTTCTTTCTTTTTCTGTGCCCCCTACCCCAAATTTGACTGGGGTCATTGTAGTTAGTTGTTGCTCTTGGAAGAAAATACCTATAAGACATATAGGCAGGTTAAATGAAAAAAAGGTATTTATTTCTTTTAATTATTTAAATTTATTTTGGTTGATGGTCACCAACAATATGACTAAATGAATGTGATACTAATGAAATGAGTTTCTGTAAAGAAGTAAATTTAAATAAATTTTAGGCTAATAGAGCATTTATTTCAGCAGATGAACAAAATTTTATTATAATAACACATTTCAGTGTGGTAGCAATATATATGAAATATGAAGTTTTGAAGAAAAATGCCATGTAAGTAATGCTTCATCCTGGGAGGATGACTACCTATTTCCTATTTCAACAAGATTTTTCCTCTACCAGACACTTTATATAATTTATATTAAATTGGTAAAGTAGAATCAGTTCATACCAGTACTTTAATTTTGTTGAAAGATAGTTCGCGTTTTATAGTTATTTTCCTGAAATGTTATATGATTCTAGTATTTTAATGTTATTCAAATTTTAAAAATAAAATACAAAGCTAAAACAAATAATCTTCAAAGTTCTCCATTTTTTAAAATGTAACATAGTTGATTGTACATATTTGTGGGATACAGAGTTGAGTTTCATTAGCTGTGTGCAATATGTGATGCTCAAATCAGGATAATTAGTATGTTCAACATTATACAATGTTATTGTTTTTCATGGCCCTTTACCAAAGCTCCAAAAGACATATGATTGGGGATATGTTATGTTAGGAGGTTTTGTTTCCTATGAATTAGCAAATCTGAATCTTAGTTTTAGGGATTTTGTTGTTATTGTTATTGATAGAATTAGAAACCATATAATGAGAGATGCTTTGAAATATCCCAAACAAAATTAGTTTTAATAAGAAAAATTAAAATATGCCATACAGTACTTTTGTGAGTAAAAGAGGTGTGTCATGAAATCAAATAAACATGAATAAAAAGTTACAGTCTAAAACTAGTGGCATTTATTGTTGTGATGTGCTCTAAGAAATTTACAAATTTCTTCAGTGTGTCCTACTAAATATTCTTGCTTAATAATATACGGCATGAGTCCTTTTCATTATTTAGGAATGACTAAAAGTAATCATTTAAATATTCTCATTTTATATAATATAGAAGTTAATATTGGAAAGGCTGAGTCTTGAAAAATATTTGATCAAATGTGGGCAGTGATAAATATTGTCACATGTCAGTATGTATTTTAGACATTATTTTAGTATTTGGTTATATGTGGATATTGTTACTGAATATATGTATATACCTATAGACATATACATATTTGTATATATTCTAGATAGTATATTTGTGATATATTAAGTTTTCACATGGAAAAAGACGGAAAAATTAAATAAAGAGTAAAAGTGGCTGGAAAGCTAGTTTGAAATTTTATTGAAAATGGATTTCTTTCTTTCTTTGGGTCTGGTCCCATCAGAGAAACATAACTACTAAGTACAAAGTCCTTTGGACTTCAAGAGATATGCGATTTGAGATCTGAGCTCAGGTGCACAATTGTAAAAGTTTCTAGATGTAATGATATGTAACTGGGAAGTCAAAAAATTTTAGTATATGAACTAAGCTCCCCCCAAATATGGGCCATACCTTACAAATACTTTTATATCCTCCACTGTGCAAAGCACATAGCAGTTAGTACTAGCTGATTTGTCTCTTAAAGTAACCAAGTATATTACATAACTGATTTTTTCCCCAAACAATGATGATTAAGTCTATTAAGTAAATTTGTATAAGTAATTACATAGTTTAAAATATTAGTTATTTTGTGTATGTAGCTGAAAGTAGAAATCACAAAGTGTACAGCAAATCAGATGGTACTCGCCAGAGCATGAGAGGTGAGCACTGGGATCCCATGCTCGTCTCCTATTTCAGCTTGATGTACAGCTGAAATATTTTCTGCCATTTTTTGTTTTAATCTCCAAGGGCTTGAAATCTGGACTATTTTTTGGCAAGAAAGAACTACTTACAAATGTGTAGATTCTAATTAAGTTATTTTTAACAACTTTGCAGTTAGGAGTTACTGACAGTGAGTTTTATTTCTGGGAATCGATCCTTACCTGCTTAAGTATCTTCTGAGTGAGTTTTGCCTTGGGGAGCACCTTACAGTCCTGTGCAGTATCCAGCAGAAGAGGGAAAATGGATTTTGGGTTTTTAGAGACTGCAGGGCCATCCTCAGATTGCCAGATTTAACTAACAGTTGAATAACTCACATAGATTGAGGGGAAAAGTTAACTTTTGTCCCATATTTTTTGGTAAGCCTTTTCTGTCTGCTGTCATCTTTTTTATTAGAGGCAAGTTAAAACACAATGAGTTTATCCTCATATATTTACAGCATTGAAAGAATAGAGGAATTCTACAAGGGGGATTAAATAGTCTCAGAATAAAGTTTCCTAAAAACAACTCCCATTCTTTTGCTTGATCCTCATGCCCTTTCTAGTTAATTATTCGTGAATGCAACAAAATTTTAAAGAGTGCCTACTATGTGCTAGGCACTGAACTAACATTGGGGATGCATAGTGAACACAATGACAAACATTTACGTTTCTCCTGTTCTTCTGAGGGCCAGTGTGCATGTTGGTTACATTCTGGAGGTCTGCTGAGTACCTGTCAGAGTCCTGGCTCTGATGCTTACTACTAACTCTCTAAGTTACTTAACACATTCCTAGTTTCCTCATCTGTAAAATACAAGTAATAATGGTACCTAGCTTATAAGGTAAGTGAGAGGATTAAATGAGTAATACGTGCAAAGTGCAGAGAACAGTGTCTGGCACTTAACAAGCACCATATCAGTGTCCTTAGTTGTTATTATCATTTCATTGTTTAAACCTTGGAATGCACCATCTGTAGCTGATGCTCTTACTTCTGAGTCACCGTTTCCTTCTGTACCACTTTTCAACTATTTCTGTGTACTCCACAATGTTGAAAATTTCCAGAGCATTGTAAGTGAGCATTCTTATAAATCCAAAGGCCTTTTTTTGGTCCATATTTTTCTGGCTTTGCAGGATTTGAAACTCTACTCCTCTACCCTCTCCACACACATTCATCTTTTAGCTTTCGTGACTCTACATGGTATCCTGCCCTTTTGATGGGATTCTTTTTCTATTTTCCCTCTCTCCTCCCCTCCCCTCTCTCTCTCCTGAAGAACAACTAGTCGGCCAGGTTCCTCACTTTAACTCTCTCTCTTACCTCTTCACCCTACCTTTTAGAATACATTTGTCCTCGTTGCAATTGAAGCTTTGCCTTCTTTGTGCTCCAGTCTTGTGTTTCCAATAATATATGGAATTTCCCTTCTTGTACCTCTCACAAGTCATCTAAAACGCAGTGTGGCCAGAATTCAATTTATTTGCTTTCTTTTGGTATTTCCCCATTTCTGTCAAAGGTTTCTTTAATATTTTCATCTTTTAGTCTAGAAATCTTAGGGTCTTCTTTGACTTCTCACTCAATATAACATTAGTCTTACTTTCCAACTAGATTATCAATCCTTAAGGGTAGGAATTTTTCCATCTATATCTTTTGTACCTCCTATAAGCGCTCTGTGCAGAGTAAGTGAACTCAGGTCCATTCACAATCCTTACTCATCTCAGGGCATGAACCACGTCCATAACTGACATCATAGGTAGCTGATGTCTATAAATATGATGGACCAAAGACAGAACCACAAGGATTGACTCATTAACTGAGCTCAGGAACAAAATATCTTTCCCAAGAGTGACATGTACGATACATTCACCTATTCATTTCTAAAGTAACTTCTTTCTCTACTAGAACCACCATAGTCAAATAACTGGTAATCTTTCTGGAATGCTGTGGGTCATTTTCAAGGCTCAGAGGCTCCTGTCTTGGCTCTAGCCCTGACCCCTGGTGATGCACTGAGGCTCTCCAGGATTATGACACCTACTTTGGAAAGATTTGGTGAAGCCACAAATGTAGCAGATTTTGTACTGTGCTTCATCATAGTAAGGTCTTAATAAATATCCATTCACCTTTTCCATATTTTCTCTAGGTAAGGTAAGGTAGGGGAGATTTTCTTTTTTATTTTATTTTTTGACCTGGAGAAAGCAAAGTATTAAGCAGTTGAGACTTTCCTAAGTCATAAACTGGTGGATCTGAGCTTAAAAGCATTTGGGTTCACTTTACCAAAGACTTACTTATTTGCAGAAACAAAAACAAAACAACAAAAAAACATACAACGAACAACCCTTCCCTACACGCCCCTCCCCCCCACCCCCCCCCCCCCC
>NW_007726828.1:213298-218193 GCF_000696425.1 Galeopterus variegatus
CCCCCCCCCCCCCCCCCCCCCCCCCCCCCCCCCGCAACAAAAACCTACTACTTAGATTAAAGAGGCATTGATTCCATTTACCTCAGCACCTGGCAAGTTCTTGGAGAAGCCGAAGAAAGCAGAAATGTCCACCTCTTTTTGTATCTGGCTCAGTGAAATCTGACTAAAGGAGAGAAATGAATTGAATTTACAGATATTTATCTTTCCCTTGAACAATTAGCTCCTGTTGCATAGATAATAGAAATAAAAAAAATAGGACAAAGCTTTAGAAAATTAACTGGACTGTAACGCATTCAGAAAAGTCTCCCTTCTGTATTTCTACCATGTGTGCAGGTTAGACCAGTCTTTTAATTGAAGTTCTTCATTAGTTATTTTTCCATTAGTGTTTTATTGCTTTAAAAGGTTAACGTCAAAAAAAATGTATAATCCTTTCAGAAAAGATGTAGTTTTTTAAAAAGATATTTATTTGTAGGATTTAAAATGATGCTTGGACATTAAATACGTAATACCTTTTTCCCCCTGATAAACACGTCTTGACTGATTAGCATTTAGTCCCCAAGATTATATCACTAATGTGTGTCTTATGGCATCAGATATTTTAACAAGTTGCACTGTAGTAACATTCAGCTAAAATTCATCATTTTCTATATCAGTGTGAATGTTTTCTGTTGTATTATAAGGCTATGAACTATGTAGACCTTTATTGCAGTTTTATTTCACTTATAATGATTCTGACCAGCATACTTTTTAGAAACCCATTTTCTCATGAACGAAGTACCAACTATTTAAAGTATAGTTGTTCCTTAGTATCTGAGGGAAATTGGTTTAAGGACCCCTGCGGATACCGAAATCCATGGATGCTGAAGTCCCTGATGTAAAATGGTATAATATTTGCATATAACCTTTGCACATCCTCCTGCATACTTTAAATCATCTCTAGATTACTTATAATACCCAATACAATGAAAATGCCATGTAAATAGTTGTTATGCTTTTAAAAAAATTTGTATTTTTTTTATTGTTGTCTTGTTATTTTTTGTTTTTGTCAAGTATTTTCCATCCTTGGTTGTTTGAATTCACTGATGTGCAACCTGCAGATATGAAGGGCCAACTGGAGAAACTTCGAATTGTTGATTTTTTTTTTTTGTGGAGAAATATTTTCTGTAACAGGATTGCTATTATTTCTGCCATTAAAATTTTAGAAATATATGTTAAAGTATCTCATGCATTCTAAACCATTTTGTCTAGATGGAAAAATGATGAGGTTAATGCCATCAAGGAAACACAGAAACTTAAAGATGTACCTTTGATCTTGAAGGAAATGAAAAGTGGAGGCATATTTTTATCTTTGATGACAGCCGAACAAGTTTGAATAAATTAATGGATTTTTTTTGCATATTTCAAACTCCCATATTGATGATCTGCTAAATGTTGCCAATATTATTATGTAATAATTAGTCTTCTTGTGGAAGGGACAAAGTGTATGTATCTATACACTTGCTATATTGCTATAGGAGAGTGTGGTAGGGTAAAGGTGTATTTTGTAAGAAAATAAAAGAGTAGCCTTATATTCTGTTACTGTCATAGAAAGGGGCAGTGCATTCATCCAAAACCAACATTGTGAATTTGGGCGTGACATATAAATTATTTGTACTTTTGTTTAGCCATCTGTACCAAGATTTTATTTAGTCCAAATAAAATATGCTATATATGCTTCAGGGATTGTCTTGCTGTTACTGTTCTATGAAACTTAAATATATCTGTAGATATCACTCACCCAGAAGACAAGCTTAAAAAATAATATAGACTCCATAATTTAAATTCACAAGTTTTGAGATGCCATTCAAAGTGCAAGGAAATATGCTTAGAAACACCTTTTTTTTTTTTTTTTAACCAGTATTTTCATTTCCTTGAAGAAATATACCTAGTGTGGTTGTATTAGTCTGTTTCTGTTGCTTATAAGAAAATATTTGGAACTGGGTAATTTATTAAAAAGATTCCAAGATTTATTGCTTATATTTTTGGAGGCTGGGAAGTCCAAAGTCTAGGGAGCAGATCTGGTGAGGGTGTTCTTTGGTGGTGGCTTTACAGCAATGCAGGGGTCTTTCATGGCAGGAAATGGGGGAAAAGAGAGAGAGAACTTCTCACGTGCTCTTCTTTTAAAGCCCTCAGAACCATGACCCTGACCACCATTTTTAATACATTCATTATGGCATGGTCCTACACCTCTTCAAGGCCCCCCCCCTTTCTATTACCATAACAGGGCTTCCCACCCTATTTACATTGTCACAGTTGTGACTAAGTTTTGGGGGGACATTTAACCCAAGGCAGTGGTCCTTACTACCTACATTCTTGACAACATCTAAGCATTGCTTTATAATTATTTATTAAATTTTTAAATTGGCCACTCATCATTCATTTGTGTGTGTACAGTGATGAACAAACAGACGTGGTTCTTGACCTCATGAATCTCAGCCTGCTAGGGGAAACAGGCATTCAACAAACCCACATCAAATATACAATTACAAATTGTGGTAAGCATTTTGAAGGAAAAGGGGAGGGTGCTGTGGATCATGTGTAACAGGGACTAATTTCAATTGGGAGATAGAGTCAGGGAAGGCCTTTCTAAGGAAGTAGTGTTAAATTGATTCCTAAAGTAAGAGGTAACTAGATAGTAAGTGGGATGAAGACTACTTCAGCCAAAGAGAAAACACAGGAACAGTCCTAAGGAGAGAAAAAGAAAATGGATGGCTAAGCTTGTGAAGCTTAAAGACCAGTGCCGTTGGATTGTAGTGGGCAAATAAAAAAAAAGGAGAAAGATGGGAGATGAGGGTGGAGAGACAGGGGCCTAACTTCTCAGGGGAAGGATTTTGCATTATATTCCTAGTGCACTGGACAAATCTCCTAGTCACAGTGGTTATTTGTTTGAGGGTTGGAGGGAGGAGGAGTGAGAGAGGGAGATCAGCTAGAAGACTGTTGCAATAAGTCCATGCAAGAGATGATGGAGGTTTGGCCTGGTATGGTGCTGTAGCGATGGAGAGAAATGGATGCATCTGATATGTTTTGTTGGCAGAATTCTCAAGACTTAGTAAGGGATTGGATGGCATGAACGAGGAGGTGTGAAGGATGACTCCCAAGGTTTTGGCTCAAGCATTTGGGTATAGGTAGAAGTAGGGAAGATTTCCTTAAGATGGGGAAAAGTGGAAGAGGACCATGCTTGGAGTGAATACCTAAAGATCCCCTCCATTGTCACTTTGTCATATAGCTCCCTTTTCATTCTCTAGAAGAAAGGAAGAATGCAGCCAAAGAGAGCTTAGCTCGGCATAACTGTGTACAGATGTGGTTTCTGTGTTCTACTTATGGACTTCAGAAAACAGCTATCACAAGCCAGGTAATTAGCGTGGACAGTCTGGTTGTTCTCGTGAATTAGAAACATGTAGCTTCAGGTTTTAATGAGACTGATTCAGATGAGAAACACAGAAAACTTTTGAATAAAACCAAAATATTAAACAAAACCTAACTTGATAGTGAATATTGGATAATCAGCATCATTGAAAAGGCCTCTGCAACCAATCCCTTTTAGAAAAAATTAGTGATTGTTACAAGGGTTTTATTAGGTTTCTTTTAAGCTTCAAATTCACCTTCTTTGCTATTGATTTTTGGGATGTGTGTTCTTTAGCTCTTTGAATCAGAGGATTGTGGAGGGTGGGGTAGTTCTTGCGCTGTGAACACCTGTGATTTGTCCTTTCTCACTGGGGCTTCAGTGATCCATGGGAGCAGCTTGAAACAGCCTACGCTGGGTTTCTGGGTTTCCATCCACACTTTGCCTCTGCTGGAGGAGCTCTGTCCCAGGGTTTGAGGGCTTTCAGAACGAGAACAATGATTTCTGGGTGGTGTGCTTCTCCAAAGTTAGGACTAAATGAATAATAAAATAAATAAAAAAAATAAATCCAGTTGATTTTCCTCAGAGGCTGCCGTAGACCTTGGGAAAACTATGAATTAGTGAAAATGTTTTCTTCTTTTTGTAAAGTCCTTTCCCTTCCCACCTCTACTCCATGTCTTCTCCCTTCCTCAGACTCTAGAATTTGTCTGGGTGTCTTGTCACTAATTAAAATATCTGAAAATTTTTCCTTGTTAGTTTTCTGAAACACTTCTCTCTAGGATAATTTGCATAAAAAAAGATGGGGGAGAGAGAGCCAGAGGTTTAACCCCAAATAGGTGTTCCTCCATTGTTTTTTTTCTAAATGTGTCTTTAGAAATTATTTTTTGTTGTATATATTAAAGGTGTATAACATGATGTTTTGATATACATATACTTAGTGAAGTGATTACTACAGTCAAGCAAATTAACCTGTCTGTCTTTAGAAATTATTTTTTGTTGTATATATTAAAGGTGTATAACATGATGTTTTGATATAGGTATACTTAGTGAAGTGATTACTACAGTCAAGCAAATTAACCTGTTACTTTCACCTTCTGTAGTTACCTTTTTGTTTTGTGGTAAGAGTTAAAATCTCAGCAAGTTTTCGGTACACAATACAACGTTATTAACTTATAGTCCTCATACTGTACATTAGCCCTCCAGACTTATTCCTCCTCCATAACTGCAAGTTTGTACCCTTTGACCTCCTGCTATTTCCTTCCCCTCTCCACCCCCATTCTTTTATTTTTTTTATTTTTTTTTTCGTTAAATTTTTATTTTGTCAATATACAAAGTATATGATTATTATGGCCCATCACCAACACCTCCCTCCCTCCTCCCTCTCTCCCCTCCCCCCCAAGAATGTCCTTTCCGTTTGCTTGTTCTAACAACTTCAAAAAGGTATAGTTGTTATATCCTCTCCCCCCCCGCCCCGGTTTTTTTTTTTGTGTGTGTGTGGGTGAATTAATTTGTT
>NW_007726828.1:220245-225305 GCF_000696425.1 Galeopterus variegatus
ATCTGGTCCAGGGCTTTTCTTTGTTGGGAGCTTTCTGATAACAGCTTCAATTTCCTTTATTATTATTGGTCTGTTCAAGTTTTCTACATCATCATGGCTTACTTTTGGGAGCTTGTGTGTGTCCAGAAATTTATCCATTNGAATTCTGGCAGAAAGGGAAAAAATATCCCACATGCTTTTATATTGTTTTCATTGACTGAATATAACCTCTCCTCCAGAAATTTCTAGCAGCCAGGATTATGGATCTCATCATTTGTGTATCATCTCCTTTAGGAATGGGGTTAATACGTCGAGGTTATTTTCCTATTGTGTGAAGAAATTCCTTGGTAAAGAAGAAGTACCTCCTTATTTTAGTATAAATACAAAACTAAACAAAACATAAGCGTAGTCAACAGTTCAGAAATATAGTGTGATAGAACAGAGAGTCGTAGATACTGAGGTCTGGGTCTCTCTTTTTACCCCATCAGATGCTCCTTTCATACATTCACCGAGTCTGTTAACTTTCATAGCCTACTTTCCATCTGTAAAAGGAAAGGATGCACAAGATGGGTGCACTTATGCTCTTGGGAATCACTTGAGAATGTTGTTAACATGCTGGTCTGATTCAGAAGGACTGGGTGTATCCCAGTTACTGCATTGCTGATAAACTCCCAGGTGAGGCTGGTTCATGCTTTCCAAATCAATGTGTCCCAAACTTGGCTGAGCATGAGACTTACCTCTAGGGCTGTGTTTTTGTATTCTACCATGACGGAGTCAATTCAGTGGGTCTGTATTAGCATTTAGCAATCTCTATTTTTGACAAGATACTATTGCAGCTGCCAGCATTTAGGAATTATTGCACCAAATTAGTGTGTATCCACCCTGGCTGCATGGTAGAAGCACCTGAGAAGATTCAAAAATAAATACTGATGCTTGGGTCCCACTCCAGACCAATTAAAACAGAATCTTCAGCTGCCAATCTTCCTCAACCTCTGTCCCAATCCAGTGTGCAGTCTCTAGGGGGCCTATGATTTATTTTTTAACCTTCTAACACTTGAGGAAAAAGTGCTTGTTTTATTTCTTGTCTGTCTCTGAGAGGATACTAGATGGTCTTAGGAGAATATAATGAGATGTTTTCAAGCCTCAGCCCCTTGTAGAGATCCATCCAAGAATCTGCTCATTTATAGCTTCTAAAATCCTACCTCCTGGTAGGGATAATGCCCAGAGTCTTAGGTACCTTATACAGGGACATACTGTGTATTTGAACCACATGGAGATGACATGTTTGGAAACATCTTCAAGGACTGAACAGTCTGAATCCCAAGAAAGTTTCAATTTTTCAGAATTTATGGCTCTACATGTGCTAAGAGCTGTGAACAGAAACCAGAACCAGGTTTATTGTCAAGATTGGTTGATGAGGGTGGTGATGACGGTCATTGAGAATTCTGAGCAATTTCTTTAATAGTTTCGTGTTTCCAAAACTTCTGGACTGTTTTACTTTCTAGATATGTAATTCATTTGCTTTGCAGAAAAGTTATCCCTCTGTAATCAGACTTCTTTTCCCCACCAGGTTTTAAAGCTAAAGGAAATTAAAATTTTCTAGGAAGCAATCTTAATTAATTTGCTATCTTGTTCTTAATATTTATTAGTAATATCAGACTTGTTATTTGTTGAAACAAGAATTTTCATCACTACAGGGAAATGCAGCAGTTATATGAATATTTCATATACACATAGAGTGTTTCAAGTAACAGATACACACTTTCCAAAAGAATCTCCTGGATAGTTTATTCAATGTTCACCCCTTTCCATCTAATTTAGCTTTAATTTTTAAAAATAAAATCTGACTTCCCCCCTTCTTTGTTTCTTATTTTTCAATTTTTTTTGTAGTTTAGTTCTCAGTGATAATTTCATAGGTTTTGGCTTGCAGAGTCAACATTGAAAAGTTTATCTTTTTTTCTATTACACACACACACACACGCACACCCCATACACATAGTAAGCTCTATTTGCTGATATGACACAGTTGTAAAAGAATCTCATACATAATAGACAATAATAGTGTATAAGGATTTTTTGCCCCAGTAGGTAGTTTATAAATAATTCATTCATATTTCTTTATTTAGTCTCCATAACTACCCAGAGTGGTGGCTATCACTATCACCAGTTTGTGTATGAGGAAACCAGTAACTTAATTAAAACTTCTCAGGTTTTCCATGGTAGCCCTCTTGGTAGTATTAAGATGGGATCTAAGCACTGGGAGAATATTTGGGGGCATGGCTGTTTGTGGTATTTTGATTGTTATGAACATTTACCGGTTGATGACTTCTTATGTGAAGGACCTAGCACTGTGGATAATTTATATGGTTTTATAAACACTGAGAAATGATAGAAGCAATTCTGTTTGTACCCATAAACCCAGAGTGTATATTGCTAAAGTGAAATCATCAAGGACTTGATGAAAATACAGTCTTCACTCATTGATGGTTTAAATTTCCGAACTCAGACTTGAAGCATGAACATCAATAGAGAGCATATTTCCTGGACTTTTTAAAAAAATACTTTAAGTCGGTTTTAAAAAACTCTCTTGAGTTGCTAGATCTCATTGAATATGTGAGCAAACACGAGTTTGTACCTGGCAAATACCCAAATTATCTATATTCTATGTTGTTGGTTAAAATCAAGTAGATGCTTTGAAAAATGGAGTTAAAGAAAGGCAGTGTCCCAATTACCCACTTTTGATTCTAACTTCTGTGTTCTTTTTCCTAAACAACTCTGCTTCCAAGCTAATAGGAGGGATTAATCCTCCTTATAGTGAGTTGCTTTGGGACTTTTCCTTCATTCCTAGTCTTCCTACTTTTCCATCTAAAGCAATAAAGAGATACAATTTCCCCTAGAAAGAGTTTAAATTTGCAAATATCTCAGCCAAGAACTAGAATTTAGCAAAATTCTAACCTTGGAAATCTGGGCTTTGTGAGTCTCTGACTTATTGCCTTATGTGAGTGACCAGTAGAAGAGGAAAATGGAATTGTTTGTTTTCCGGATTAGAGATGTTATTTACAACCTTAAGCCCAATGCCTAGCACAGAGTAGGGGCTCTACTAATGATTGCTTTTGTTATTAATTTTGTTATTAAGTAGAGTTACTAGAGTATAAGTGAAATAATATATCAACAACAGAGGGATAGGAATAGCTGGACCCTGCTGAGCTGGAGCTTTAATTTTCCCATTGTAGAGCTACTGAAAATGGTAGGATGGGGGCAGGGTAATTTTTTAATGGCAGAGTTAACTAGGAACAATTAGAGCTCCTGATCCAAATCGTAACAAATATATTGAAAAAAAGTCTGTTTATGAGAGAGGGAGGTCTGAAAAGCTTTTGAAGTGTTGTTTAAAGCATGTTTTTAAAACCATGAGATGCAACCAACCCTTCATTGGGGTATAAAATCGATTTAACGGGCCTTGACTAATACATCTCAAAATTGAAATAGAACAGAAAATAGTAGAGTATATCTCACATGGAAAGAATTAGTATTGTCTGAGAAATTTTTTTAGCTGTGTGTGTTTGTGTTTGTACATATCTGCACGAAGCATATAGATTTTGAGTCACTATATAAAATTTTTTACTATACGCTTCAATAAAAAAAAAGTTTGAAAAACACTTGTTTGCTCGATTATTTCTGGAGGAAAGAAGGCCCACCTTAGCAGGCCTTCTTGTTTATAATCTTTTATAGTCTTTTTTTTAATAGTCTTTAATGTTTTTAGTCTTTTTTTTTTTTTAAGCCTGGGGGATCCTCTTTCCTGGAATACTAGCAGTTCCTTCAATAAGTAATTACTGTATTGCAACTGTTTTAAAATTTATTTTTTTAATTGACAAGTAAAATGTCATATATTTATAATATACAACATGATGTTTTGATAAGTGCATATTTCGTGGAATAGTTAAACCAAGCTATTTAGCATATACATTACCTCACATGCTTATTATTATTATTATTATTATTCTTTTGTGGTGAGAACACTTAAGATCTACTCCTTTAGCAATTTTGAAATATACAATATATTGCCATTCACTATAGTCACCATGATGTACAATAGATCTCTTGAACTTCTTCCTCCTGCCTAAATGAAATTTTGTGTCCGCAATCCCTCCAACCATCTGGCCTCTGGTAACTACCGTTTTTCTCTCTATTTCTATGAATGTGGCTTTTTTACACTACACTTTAAGTGAGATCATGCAGTATTTTTGTATGTGTGTGTATATATATATATATATGTATGCACCCCACATTTTCTTTATCCGTTTACCTTTTGATGAGCACTTAGGTTGATTCCATATCTTGGCTGTTGTAAATATTGCTGCAGTGAACATGGGAGTGCAGATATTTCTTTAACATACTGATTTCATTTCCTTTGGATATATACCCAGTAGTGAGACTGCTGGATCATATGGTAGCTCTATTTTTAATTTTTTGTGGCCACCCATACACTCCCACCAACAGTGTATAAGGATTTCCTTTTCTCTGTATCCTCGCCAACCCTTGTTATCATTTGCTCTTTTGATAATAGCCATTCCAACAGGTGTGAGGTGATATCTTGTTGTGGGTTTAATTTGCATTTCTGTGATGATTATTGATACTAGCATTTTTTAAATATACCAGTTGGCCATTTTTATATCTCTTTTTTCGTGGAATAGTTAAACCAAGCTATTTAGCATATACATTACCTCACATGCTTATTATTATTATTATTATTATTCTTTTGTGGTGAGAACACTTAAGATCTACTCCTTTAGCAATTTTGAAATATACAATATATTGCCATTCACTATAGTCACCATGATGTACAATAGATCTCTTGAACTTCTTCCTCCTGCCTAAATGAAATTTTGTGTCCGCAATCCCTCCAACCATCTGGCCTCTGGTAACTACCGTTTTTCTCTCTATTTCTATGAATGTGGCTTTTTTACACTACACTTTAAGTGAGATCATGCAGTATTTTTGTATGTGTGTGTATATATATATATATATGTATGCACCCCACATTTTCTTTATCCGTTTACCTTTTGATGAGCACTTAGGTTGAT
>NW_007726828.1:225432-227647 GCF_000696425.1 Galeopterus variegatus
AAATACATTCCCTCATTCCATAGATTGCCTCTACACTCTCTTGATTGTTTCCTTTGCTGTGCAAAAGCTTTTTAGTTTGATATAATCCCATTTGTCAGTTTTTGCTTTTGTTGCTTGTACTTTTGGGTCCATATTTAAAAATCTTTGCCCAGACCAGTGTCATGCAGCATTTCCCCTATGTTTTCTTCTAGTAGTTTTATAGTTCAAGTGTAGTGTTTAAGTCTTCAATCTATTTTATGTTAATTTTTGTGTATGGTATGAGATGATCTAACTTCATTCTTCTGCATGTACATATCCAGTTTTCCAGCACCATTTATTGAAGAGACTATCTTTTCTGTATTGTGTATTCATGGCATATTTGTTGAAAATCAATTGACTGTAAATGTGTGTATTTATTATGCGGCTCTTTATTCTGTTCCATTGGTCTATGTGTCTGTCTTTTTGTTCTTTTTGCATAAGGTTACTTTGGTTATTGTGTTTTTCTTCATACAAATTTTAAGATATTTTTTCCTATTTCTGTGAGAATGTCATTGGGATTTTTTATAAGGATTATATTGAATCTGTAGATCACTTTGGGTAGTGTGGACATTTTAACAATATTAATTCTTCCAATAAATAAGCACAGATATATTTCCATTTATTTGCATTGCTTTCAATTTCTCTCATCAATGTTTCATAGTTTTCAGTGTACAGATCTTCCACATCCTTGGTTAACTTTATTCCTAAATATGTAAACTTTTTGCAGCTATTGTAAAGGGGATTGTTTTCTTAATTTCTTTTTTTTTTCTTTTTTGTCTTTTTTTCGTGACTGGCAACGGATCACAACCCTCAGTGTCGCGCCCGTACCGGNTATATGTATGCACCCCACATTTTCTTTATCCGTTTACCTTTTGATGAGCACTTAGGTTGATTCCATATCTTGGCTGTTGTAAATATTGCTGCAGTGAACATGGGAGTGCAGATATTTCTTTAACATACTGATTTCATTTCCTTTGGATATATACCCAGTAGTGAGACTGCTGGATCATATGGTAGCTCTATTTTTAATTTTTTGTGGCCACCCATACACTCCCACCAACAGTGTATAAGGATTTCCTTTTCTCTGTATCCTCGCCAACCCTTGTTATCATTTGCTCTTTTGATAATAGCCATTCCAACAGGTGTGAGGTGATATCTTGTTGTGGGTTTAATTTGCATTTCTGTGATGATTATTGATACTAGCATTTTTTAAGTATACCAGTTGGCCATTTTTATATCTCTTTTCAAGAAGTGTCCATTCAGGCTCTTTGCCCATGTTTTAATCAGGTAATTTGTTTCCTTACTATTGAGTTTGAGTTCCTTATATAGTTTGAATATTAACCCCTTATTAGATGGATGGTTTGCAAANCAGATAGTTTGTTGTTAGTGTATAGAAACTCTTTTTGTGTGTTGATTTTGTATCCTGGAAATTTCCTGTATTTGTTTATTAGTTTTTAAGAGTTTTTGGTGGAATCTTTAGGGTTTTCTATATATAAGATCATGTTGTCTGCAAACAGAGACAGTTTCACTTCTTCCTTTCCTATTTGGATACCTTTTATTTCTTTCTCTTGTCTGATTGCTATGCCTAGGGCTTCCAGTACTACGTTGAATAGAGATGGCAAAAGTGGGAATAATTGTCTTGTTCTTGATCTTAGAGGAAAATGTTTAAACTTTTCACCATTGAGTATGATGTTAGCTATGGACTTGTCATATATTGCCTTTATTATGTTGAGGTACATTTCTTCTATACTAATTTGTTGAGAGTTTTTGTCATGAAAGGATGTTAAATTTTTGTTAAATGGCTTTTCTGCATCTGTTGAATGATATTATGTTTTTTTTTGCCCCTCATTCTGTTAATGTGCTGTCATATTTACTGATATATGAAGGTTGAACAATTCTTCTATTCCAGGAATAAATTCCACTTGATCATGGTGAATGATCCTTTTAGTGTGCTGTTGAATTTGGTTTGCAAGTATTTTGTTTAAGATTTTTGTATCTACGTTCCTCAGGGATATTGGCCTATAATTTTCTTTTCTTGTAGTGTCCTTCTTTGGCTTTGGTATCAAGGTAATGCTGGCCTCATAAAATTTGTTTCAAAGTGTTCCCTCCTCTTCAATTTTTTGGAGACATTTGAGAAGGATTGGTATTCACTCTTCTTTAAATGTTTGGTAGAATTCAGCAGTGAAACCATCATTTT
>NW_007726828.1:228053-233629 GCF_000696425.1 Galeopterus variegatus
AGGATTGGTATTCACTCTTCTTTAAATGTTTGGTAGAATTCAGCAGTGAAACCATCATTTTATTCTTAGTCTTAGGTAAAGATTTGCTTATCTTTTCAAAAACTAATTGTTAGTTTCATTGATCTTTTCTACTGTTTTTCTAATCTCTATTTTAGTTATTTTTGCTCTGATCTTTATTATTTATTTCCTTTTGCTGACCTTGAGGCTTAGTTTGTTCTTTTTCTAGTTTGTTGAGGTGTAACATTAGGTTGTTTATTTGGGATCTTCTTGTTTTGATGTACTTATTTATTGCTGTAAATTTCTCTCTTAGAACTGCTTTTGCTGGATCTTATAAGTTTTTGTATGTTGTATTTCCATTTGTCTCAAGATATTTTAAAATTTCCCTTTAAATTTCTTTTTGACCTATTGGTTGTTTAGGCATGTGTTGATGATTTTTCACATATATGTGAATTTTCTGAAATTCATCCTATTGATTTCTGTTTTCATACTGGGTGGCATAAAAATACTTGATATGATTTCATCATACTTGATATGATTTCAAACTTAAATTTGTTAAGACTTGTTTTTTGGCCTAGCATATGATATATTCTGACAAATGTTCTATGTGTACTTGAGGAGAATGTGTATTCTGCTGCCATTGGATGGAATGTTTTGTATATGTCTGTTAGGTCCATTTGATCTAAAGTATAGTTCAAGTTCAATGTTTCATTATTGATTTTGTTAGGATGATTATATTTTTGGCAACATAGGAAGAAACTGACCTAATTGTAATAATATGAACTTTAGGAGTAATCAGAAATATTTTTTTTGCAGCTGGCTGGTACAGGGACCCAAACCCTTGACCTTGGCATTGTAACACCAAACTAACCAACTGAGTTAACTGACCAGCCCTGAGAAATATGTTTGTATAGGTAGGGAAAGTGAGGCTGAATTTCTGGGAGCTTTGTAAGTCTGTGAAAGGATTTGAGATTTGATGATATAAGCAGTTGGAATTCTTGATCTGGATGAATGGAGGCAGAGTATTGAGTGGCGATCCTTTAAAAATTTATTTTTTAAAAGTTGTATTTTAGGGCCGGCCCGGTGGCGCACTGCTACAGTGCGCTGCTTGGCAGCGTGGTGGTGCTCCCGCGAAGGGTTCGGATCCTACATACAGACCGGTTCCTGCTCACTGGCTGAGCGAGGTGCGGGCACAGCACCGAGGTTTGCGATCCCGTTGCCGGTCCCGGTCTGGTACGGGCGCGACACTGAGGGTTGCGATCTGTTGCCGGACACAAAAAAAGACAAAAAGGAAGAAAAAAAAAAGTTGTATTTTATTTTTAATTGACAAATAATAATTGTATATATTTATGAGGTATAATGTGATGTTTCGTACATGCATGCGTTGTGGAATGATGAAATCAGGGTCATTAGCACATCCATCATCTCAAATATTTGTCATTTTTTTGTGGTGAGACCATTTAACGTCCTCCTATTTAGCTGTTTTGAAATATGCATTATTATTAAGTATAGTCATCTTGCTGTGCAGTAAAATGCCAGAACTTATTTCTTCTATCTAACTTAAGGCAGAAAATGTAACATTAGTCTTAATATCAGATTGAAAATCAAGATGAGTTAAGTTCAGGGAGACTATATAGCTATGTGGCCTGCCACAATTATCTAATCATGAAGTGGAGAACTTATAGATAAGAGGAGATATATTGGCCTGAGCTAAGAGGGAAAATAAAATAATTTTTGAGAGTCATATTACAAATATTTATAATCAATGCTATATGTAAATGAAAATATCATATATTTACAGAGGAATTTATATTTTCTGACATAATTTTGCATGAATTAGGGTCACTTTGACGTCTACTCTGACTACCCTAGGTACCACAGAAAGGTAGTACTATTCTCCTATCTAAGGTTCAACTCAAATACCACTGTTTTCCTAAAACTTCTGATTCTCTGGCCAGAAGGGATTATCTATTGTCCTCCTTGTGTTTATTTTAAATTTACTTATATGCAGTAAAATGCACAGATCTTAAATGTATAGTTCAATGAGTTTTGACAAATGTATACACCTATGCAACTTATACCTTTGTCAAGATAGAGAATAATTACATCCCCCAGGAAGTTATTTCTGCATCTTTCCTGTCAGTCCCCCCACCATTCCCTCCAGAAATCCTTGTCCTGATCCCTGTTACCGTGCTTTGCCTGTGTTGAAACTTTCTATGAATGAAATCATGCAGTAATACACACTTTAGTTTCCGGCTTCTTTTAGTCACCATAATGTTTTTGAGATTCATCCATGTTGTTGCATGTTTCTGAAGTTTGTTCTGTTTTAGAGCCAAGTAGTATTTCTTGTATAAATATGGCACAATTTTTAATCCACAATTTTTAATCTCTTGGTCATGGACATTTGCATTGTTTCCAGTTTTGGGATACTATGAGTAAATCTGATGTGAACATTTTCCTGCAAGTCTTTTTGTTAACATATGTTTTCATTTCACTTACATAAATACCTAGGAGTGAAATTTCTGGGTCATAGATGAATATTTAACTCTGCAAGAAACTGTTTTCCTAAGTGAGCATATCATTTTATATTCTCACTAGCATTTTATAAAAAGTTACAGTTGTTCCATATTCTCATCAACAGTTTGTTTGGTTAGTCTTTATAACTACTTGTCGTAGTTTTCTGTTGCTTATAACAGAATATTTGACACTGGGTAATTTATAAAAAAATGAAATTTATTTCTTACAGTTTTAGAGTCTGGGAAGTCCAAGGTCAAGGGGGAACATCTGATGAGGACCTTCTTTCTGGTGGGGACTTTGCAGAGTCCTAAGGTAGTACAGGAAATCACAGGGCGAGAGGACAAGAGCATGTCCACATGCTCTCTTCCTCCACTTATAAAACCACCAGTTCCATTCCCATGATAACCATTAATCCAGTAATCCATGAATGGATTAATCCGTTCATGAGGGCAGAGCCCTCACGATCCAGTAAGCTCCTAAAGACCCCACCTCTCAACACTGCCACATTAGTGATTAAACTTCAACATGAGGTTTTGTTTGGGGGGAGGGTGGGACATTCAAACATGGCACTATTCTAGTTGAGCAGTTGTGTATCACTGTGCTTTTAGTTTCTATTTTCCTAATGTCTGACTATTGTGAGCATTTTATTCTTGTGCTTATTGGCTATTGTGTAACTTTTATTCTAAAGTGCTATTCAAGTCATTTGCCAATTTTGTTAATTGGGTTGTTTGTTTTTTTGTAGGAATTTTTTGTATATTCTGGATAGAAGTTCTTTCTCAGATATTTGTCCTGTGAATATTTTCTCCCAGGCTATCAGTTTCCATTTCATTTTCTTGACAGTATCCTTAAATGAGTAGTTGACTTTAATTTTGATGATTGTGTCTAATTTATCAACACTCTCTTTTATGATGATTGCTATATGTCTCATATAAAATTTTTTTTGTCTTCCTCATGATTGCCAAGATTTTCCCTTATGTTTACTTCCAGAAGTTCTATTGTTTACACTTTTGTATTTAGGTCTATGGCCTACTTCAAATTATTTTTTGTGTGTGGTTTGAATAGGGGTCATGGTTCAATTTTTGCTCATGTGGCTCTGGTTGTTTCAGCAGAGTTTATTGAAAAGACTTTTCTTTACCCATTAAATTGCCTTGGCATCATTGTAAAAAATCAGTTGACCATTTATGTGTGGGTCCATTTCTGAACTTTTTATTCTATTTGTCTGTCCTTACTCCAATTTCACACTATCTTAGTTACTATAGTGGTATGTTTCTCTAACTTTGTTCTCCTTTTCAAATTTTATTGTGGGCTATATTAGGTAATTCGCATTTTCACAAACATTTTATAATTATTTTGTCAATTACCTCAAAAAAGCTTGTTGGTATTTTGATAGTTATTGCATTGAATCTATAGATCAATTTGGGGAGAATATGCATATTAAAAATATCCATTATTTCAATTCATACATATGATGCAGCTCTCCATTTATTTATGTGTTTTTAAATTTAACTAAGCAGTGTTGTTTAGTTTTAACTGAAGAGAGGTATTTCACATTTTTTGTTAAATTTATTTGTCATATTTTATGTTTTTTGATATCATTCTAAACGAAATTGTTTTGTTCTTTTTTTTTTTTTTTTTGGTGGCTGGCTGTTATGGGGCAATGAAATTGTTCTTTATCTCATTTTCCAATTGCTTTAATGCTGGTATATAGAAACACAATCAACTTTTATATTGACTTTATATGCTGCAACTTGCTAAATTTATTTCATTTATTAATTCTACATATTGCTTCAGATATTCCTTAGGATTTTCTATATAGTCATACCATTTTCAAATAAAAAAACTCTACACCTTTCTTTCTAATATTTATATCTTTTTTTTTTTTTTGCCTTATTTCACTAGTTGTATCTCCAATAAGATGTTGAGTATAATGGTTGAGGTGTATATCTTTGACTTTTTTCTGATCAAGGGAAAGTGTTTAATATCCTACCTTTGGGAATGATGATAACTGTAGATTTTTAATAGATGTCCTCTATCAGGTTGAGGAAGTGCTCTTTGAGGAAGGGACAGTTAAGGTGAGTTAAATGAGTATCTCACCTAATGTACTTCCCTTTTTTCAGGGGTTTATCTTTTCTGATTTTTGCCTACTTTTGGTGGCTTCCTATTGGCTTCAAACAGATTTTTAAAAAAACATTTTGTCCTGTACTTCTTGATTTAGCATCTATTCTGTTAAATTATATTTGGTTATTATATATTTTTTATTCTTAACATACAATTTTGTTAAGAGCAAAGGGTATGTCTTACTAATCTTTTATGTATCTCATTGTCTGACCTAGAGCAGTGCCTTTTACATAGGAGCTACTTAGTAAATGTTGAGTTGTACTGTCATTTTTAGACTAACTGTGAGTCAGGATTTAAAGTCTTTCACTCATAAACTCATTCTAGTTTTTGTACACTACCCTTAATATGAGTTCAAAGGAGTTTTTTTTTAGGTAGATATTTTGAAGTACAGTGTTTCTATAATTTTTTTTTACTTTTAAGACATTTTTTTAAAAATAATTTTTATTTTTAAATATTATTTTAATTTTAGTTTACTTTAGCGTTAACATACTACCATATGATCTACACAGCTGCCAAAATTATTGCCAAAAATTATTAGGTTGTCAGTCAAATTGATTCCAAAAGATGTTATTTTTATATTAATTTATGCAAAAGCAAACCTACTTTTCTATGCAAAATAGAACAGAGAAGTTTCTTTTATTTAGAATACTGATAGTTTCCAAATTCTGTGTAGTATGTGGTTGAAAATAATATATTTAATAATTTATTTTAAAAATTTTATATTGTTTATTTTTTAATTGACACATAATAATTATACATATGTATGGGGTACTTTAAAAAAATTCTTCTGTGCAAAGTGAAGTGAGCCATGTAGATAATAATTTTATTTCAAGAGGACTCTTGTCTTTTTTTTTTTTTTTTGTCTTTTTTCATGACCGGCAATGGATCGCAACACTCAGTGTCGCGCCCGTACCGGACCGGGACCGGCTACGGGATCGCAACCC